>NW_020438986.1:227411-246394 GCF_000699045.2 Agrilus planipennis | reverse complement strand
ATACAGGGTGCTTCAAAAAAATGTATACACACTTTGAACTTCCATAGAAAATTTATTTACCGTTCTACAAAGTTAAATTTCAGGAAAATAGAAAGCTGAAAGTCCAATGTAAATGAAACATAAATAACAAATGTTAATACTGTTCAAATTGGTGACCTACAGCATCAATACAATTCTGAGTACGAGTCACCACAGATTCTGTACATCGTATCAAAACGTCCAATGAGATTTCTCTACACACTGCTTGAATCTCATTCCAAAGAATGTCTAGGTTACGTGGTTTACGTTTGTACACCTCATCTTTTACTGTGCCCCACAAGAAGAAATCCAGTGGTGTAAGGTCTGGAGAGCGTGCTGGAAACTCGATTGGCCCCCTGCGTCCTATCCACTGGCCCGACAAATTTTGATCCAGGTAAGCTCGTACGTCCCTGTGATAGTGCGGCGGAGCACCATCTTGTTGAAAATAAAAACCATCGTTACCGTATAATGCACGAATGGCAGGAAATATAGAATCAGCAAGCATTGTTAGGTAATTAATACCAGTTGCAGTGCCTTCAAATCGAAAAGGTCCAATGAGTCCCCTTGAAGACAAACCGCACCACATATTTACACCAGGCAAATTTACAGCTTTTTCAATTGTAATGTGAGGATTTTCTTCACCCCAGTAAACACAATTGTGCCTATTGACAGTTCCATTTGGTTTGAATTGGGCTTCATCCGACCAAATGATGCTACCCATAAATCCCGGTTCACGTATCACGTTTTGATACGATGTACAGAATCTGTGGTGACTCGTACTCAGAATTGTATTGATGCTGTAGGTCACCAATTTGAACAGTATTAACATTTGTTATTTATGTTTCATTTACATTGGACTTTCAGCTTTCTATTTTCCTGAAATTTAACTTTGTAGAACGGTAAATAAATTTTCTATGGAAGTTCAAAGTGTGTATACATTTTTTTGAAGCACCCTGTATATNGTGAACTTCACGGGGGGAGGTAGGCTTGAAATCGGGATCAGTGGGGGTGAAGTTTTGAGCTGTGGCTGTGGTTTGCTCATGAAAGTTGGCGAGATCCACAGGGCTTGGTAGTGGAGAGCATTGGAGGCAGAGAGAATCTGCGAAAACTGCAGCCTTCTCTTCGTCTGAACAGTAGACAGTGCCGTTTTGTTTTAGGGGCGGGAGGTGGGGAGCTCTGTTTCGAAGAGAGCGGATCACTTTCCAAGCACTTTGGGGGTGTGTTTCTGCCTGTGAGATGTAATGGTCGAAAGAGGAGCTGCGAACTTCCGTAAGGCGAGATTTAAGTTCGCGCTGTATGGCATTCAGTTCGGCACGGTGAACGGGATTGCGGTGCCTTTGCCATAGGTGACGAATCCTGTTTTTCCTTTTGAGAACGGCAAGAATGTCCGCAGGTAGTGTTTTGGTCGTGGTCGAGTTGGGACGGGAAGATGTGGAGAGCTCGGTGGCTTCGGTAATCTCGTTTGACAAGAGACTTACCGCTTCTTCGAGTTCCGCTATTGTGCGAATTGGAGTGCACTTAAAAGTAGAAGTTTCAAGGATGTAACGGAGATGTAGCCAGTCTAGCGAAGTTATTGGTTTTGGTGGATTAAGAATTGGGCGGCCAACTTCTATTAAGACCGGAAGGTGGTCGGAATCTAATGCGTCTAGCGCGATCGGTTCGGCGGAAAGGTTGACATTTTTCGTGACGAAGATGTCCAAAATGTCAGGTTGCTGCCTAGCAGGGCGGGAATAAATGTGGGAGAATTGGGAGCTTCAATTGTTAGATTGAAGTCCAAACTTTTGGCAAGAAGTGATATGCCTTTAATATTGTTTTGTCGGCAGCCCCAGGACAGGTGTTTGGCATTGAAGTCGCCTCCGACGATGGTCGAGATGTTTTGGTGGAAAAGAAGCGGTAGTTTTGTGAGATTACGCTCTGAAGGGGCTGAGTATAGGGAAAATACCTTGAGAGGGCCGGATGTTAGAGATACTTCAATGCCGACGATTTCTAGAGAGTTTGTAGCCGAAGGGATAGGCTTGTGTTTAACAAAGTTCCTAACGAGAATGGCTACACCGCCGCCTCTGGAATTTTCACGGTCCCTTCTATAGACCGTGAAATTTGGGACGAAAAGTTTGTGGTTGTGAGCATGGTAAGTTTTGGTGATGCAGGCAACACCGATTGACCGATCATCGAGGAAGTGTTCGAGTTCGATCAATTTGTTTTTAATGCCACGGGCGTTCCACGTAACAATACGAAGGTGGTTTGGGAGGGCTGTGTTGGTCATTGGTGATTCTGTAAGACGGCGACTAAGCTGGCAACCATCGTTTGGACAATAGCCTGAAGTTTATGTTCTAAAGGTGCGGTTGCCATAGGCACAGAGGGGGTGGGAGGGGGTGTCGATCTTACTGCTCTGGCATAAGATTTTTGAGGTGGCGACGTTGCGGGATTAGCTTGAGGGCGAAGAGTTCTTTGAGTAACCTTTGGGGCTGTTCCGGATGGGGCTGGAGTGATAGCCTTTACGATGGGTGTGGTTCTCTTCGGAACTTTGGGACAGCCGCGGAAAGTGGCACGATGGTTGCCTTTACAGTTGGCACAGGTGGGGGTGGCGTCCTTTTTGTCCTTGGACTTACATTCGGCGGTAACATGGTTACGGCCGCAGAAGGAGCAGACCCAAGCTGCGTGGCAATAGTTGGCCGTGTGAAAGAATTTCATGCTACGGCGGCACTGTGGGACGTCTTATGATACTCTTTTAGGCTCAACTTTGACATTGAGCCCGCAGAGCTTACCAAGATCGAAAATTGTCTTGGAATTTGGGGCGGATTTGTCCAGACGGACGGACACAAGGGGCCAGATTTTGCCACCGTTACACATACGGTGAACGCCGCGGAGAGAAAAGCCTTTTACAGACAGCTCGGAAGTGATTTCGTCGTCAGAAATAGTTTCGCAGACACCACGGATAATGACATGAAGGTCTCTATCCTGTTGGAGCTGGTTTGTAGAAAACTCGACCTTGGATTCGTCGAGAAAGGAAGATAGACGACGAAAATCGTCAACGGATTTCGGATAGACGCGGATGCAGTCCTGGGTATTGATTGCACGACGGGCGGTTATGCCGTTGCTGTCCATTGCGCGACGGATTTTTGGCCAAAGGGATTTTTGGCGGATGGCAATTGGGGGCGGAGCTTTGAAGCCTCGGCTTGGGTGATCAGACTCTGAGTCCGAATCCTGAGAAGAAGAGGACGAAGAAGAAAGGAACGGTGTTCTCTTTCTGCGTTTGTTGCGCCGACTAGTTGCTTGAATAAAGCCGTCGGCGGTGGCGGTGGGAGAATCAGACTTGCCAATGATGATTTGGGAGGAAGTGGCTGAAGTACTAGGAGTGATTTCTTCAGCCATTGGAGTTGGGAAGGTTTTTGTCGGCTGAAGCCGAAGAAATTCATGTATAATGGCGAGCTTCGCCATTCCAAAATGATGTGAAGCAGATGTCGGTAGTTGTCTCTGTGGGACTAGTAGTGAAGGAGTATTCAATAGAAGGACGTTGAAAGGAAAGTTCAAAGGGACGTTGCGTGTTCGGTCCCTAAGAACTAAAGGACAGTTGACTTACCTGATATTCGGCTGGGCTGGTGTTGGGCGAGTTTTCATCTATTTGGGACCTCTATTTATACGGAAAATGACTGGAAGGAGCGTACGGGCGACGTTCCTATTGGCTGCAACCGATTGCCGTGCTCTGCTGTGGATTAGAGAGAGAGAAACACATCGTTCTGTTGCCGGTCCGTGAACTTTAACGACGTTCGGTCTGGTTTATGTATATTCTTCTCATTTTCAGTTAGAACGCTGTCTATGTATATATTTGTGTCTTTTAATTTACTTTTTGCCTGTAAAATTTGTTTTTATTTTCCAAGTCTTAAAAAAATAATCTGCCTGTTGTGTTTTTCTAAGTTATTTGCAGTTATTATCTTTGGCTCTATTTGTAATTTGGTATAAATAATCTGCCTTACCTTTTATTTTCTCTGCAGTATTTTCTTCTATTTTGCAACCCGTTACTAATATATAATTTCTTTTTTAATTTGTTTCTATCGAATTCCTTTGACATAACCTCTTGCTTAATTTAGTAAATGTAATTTCTCTCCTACCTTAGCTTCTCTCTACTTCTCTGGGATGTTCTCACCTTAGGATGTTCTTTGCTATATGCCTCTTTATCTATTACACACTTATACCAAAAATTCTAATTTTCTCTTATTAAAAACTTTTTTTTTTACCTCTGCACCTTTAACAGGTGAAACATACCATAATTTTGTATGTTTTTAAATTCAATAAAACGAAAAAACAACTTAATAATAACACCACAGCTATGATTCTGCAGAGGAATGCTATTAAGGAAGGCAAGGAGATGCTTACTTCCTTGGTATTACTTTGGAGCCTTATGACACCTTTAATGGTGGAAATTCGGTTCCTCGGTGGTAAATTTTCTTGATAATGGTCAATGAACATCCAGAGCTTAACAACTTAACATTAAAAGAATTTCTGCTAGTAATGGAGATATAATACAGTCATGAAAAGAATGAAATAAATAAGAACACTTAAAACTAGCCGTAAAATTACAAATTATCATAAAATTAGTATTATCGTCCATGCAATTAGATCCCCTTAGTGGAGCAACTAATGGAGCTACTACAGTATATTGAAGATTATGCCAAAATTTTAGTACTAGAAGAAAATAAGGCTGGGACTCGCTGACACCTAGCACTTTTACAGTTCTACCATTTGTAGATGCTTGGTCGTATACAGTCGATCGAATTCTAATCCCGACTTCGAAACACTTTTTAACGCATAATTTAATTAAATTGGCTAACGTTGAACTTGTAATATTTTGACACGCAACTGGTAATTTCCATGAAAATTTTAAACCATGAATTACGCAAACTAACGCATATAT
Source organism: Agrilus planipennis (assembly GCF_000699045.2). Taxonomy (NCBI): domain Eukaryota; kingdom Metazoa; phylum Arthropoda; class Insecta; order Coleoptera; family Buprestidae; genus Agrilus; species Agrilus planipennis. The sequence continues at coordinate 241,464 of NW_020438986.1, read as the reverse complement.
ACCGTTTTTATTCTTTCTTCCTAACTCACTGAGGTCCTCGAGACCTTCAATAAAATCGATTTTCGAATTGAATTCTAAATGTTCCTTAATGCTTATCTCGTCCCAAGTTAAAACTGCGTCACATTCATTGGGAGACATACCATTTGCTTTATCCCGAATTATACTAAATACAGGGTGCTTCAAAAAAATGTATACACACTTTGAACTTCCATAGAAAATTTATTTACCGTTCTACAAAGTTAAATTTCAGGAAAATAGAAAGCTGAAAGTCCAATGTAAATGAAACATAAATAACAAATGTTAATACTGTTCAAATTGGTGACCTACAGCATCAATACAATTCTGAGTACGAGTCACCACAGATTCTGTACATCGTATCAAAACGTCCAATGAGATTTCTCTACACACTGCTTGAATCTCATTCCAAAGAATGTCTAGGTTANCGCGCATTATCTAATCTTTTATGTAATATATTTTTTTTAGTAACTTATTACTTTTATAATTATTTATCGTAAGGGAGGACACAATCTTCATATGCTATATTAGATGGACTTAAATTGTTTATAAAGGAACCGGACGAAATAGGAGTATAATTTAATTCATAATTGTGTTCTTCGCAAGTATTGCTGTCATGCAATGTCAGACTGTGATTCGAAAATGGTAACGGTGTTTCATATTCACGTAATGGTGGAATAGGTAAGCAATTTGTTGTATGATTTTGATTATTCCTTGGATATAGCAAAGAGGTCTCGTCGGATTTCTGGCGTCACTCCAAATTTCCTGTTAACATGGGGGCCTTCCTTCATGAACTCTTCGAGTGTGGGCTCGGAAGAAGTAGTTCTTAATAATCTGGCCCGCGCCTCCTCTTCATTTGCACCGGCAAATGGAGCCAAGCGATTAAAATGGACTACCTTCGGCTCAGCATTTGGAGTTTTCTAAATTCGGTTGATCACGTCGTTAAACCTCTTCACTATTTCATAGGGTCCTTCCCAATTCTGTTGGAACTTAGGTGATAGTCCACGGCGACGACGAGGATTATACAACCAAACAAGATCTCCAGTTCGGTAACCACCTGCTGTAGCCTTGATATCGTGGACAGATGAACGGTATGCCATTAGGAATAAAGGCAAATAGCGGTCCCAGTCCTTTTGGTGATCAGACACTAACATAATTAAATCAAAGTCCGGTTCATTCGCTCAACCATGCCGTCCGATTGTGGATGGAATGGAGTGGTTCGAGTTTTCTTTATTCCTAGGAGCTCGCATATTCCAGGCAATATAGCCGATTCGAAATTCCTCGCTTGATCTGAGTGCAACTCTAAGGGCACCCCAAACCGACTGATCAACTTTTTCACCGCCACATCGATTGCGATTCGGTCGAAGGGGCCACCGACAATGTATTGACGCATTGGCGCCCTTGGCCTTTTCTGTGGTCCATTACTCGCGGCATAGGTTGTACACTTCTTACACCAATTCCTGATATTTTCCTTACAGTTCACCCAATAAAATCATTCTCGAATTTTCCCAAGCGTCTTATTCACTCCACCAGATGATCCATCATGAAGATACTGCAACACCTCTCTAACCTTGTTTCGAGGAATAACCAGTTGCTTCCTATCTTCCTCTCCATCTGGATTTCCAACAACATGCTTCAGGATGCCATCCTCCAAAACCATTGAATCCCATTGAGCCCATAACCATTCTAGTACTTGAGTACAGGATGAAATTTGCTGCTATGTTGGTCGTTTTCCGTCTCTTTTCCATTCCATCACCTTCTTCAAGTCCGGGTGTTTTCTTGGTCGTGTTTTATATTTTCAGGTAACCACTCATTATCGATTACCGTAACGCGTCGAATTGCCTCTTCATTCTTTTCCATTCGATCACTCTGCTTGCAGTCTGTTTGACAAGATCTTCTGAAAAGTGCATCGGCATTCTTGTGTCCGGTTCCAGGCCGATACTCTACCTTGCCCTCCGGATTCTTGAAATTCAGAAGCCACTTTAAAGCTGCTTGATCGGTGCGTAGGCTGAATTTTAGTCCATATAGGTATTTATAAAAATGTTCTACAGCTTTGGCTGCTGCCAGCATCTCTGACCTAGTAACACAATAGTTTCTTTCGGCTTTTGATAAGGTCGTGGACATTTTCAGGCACTGGCCATTCCTCTACGGCCTTTATCTTCTCTGGATCCACGGCCACGCCCTTCGCTGATACACCATATCCCAAGTAAGAAACTTCTTCGCGGAAAGGTGGCACTTTTTCGGACTGAGTTTCAAATGGGCCTCACGTAACCGCTGAAATACCACTTGCAAATTCTGGAGGCGTTCATTGAAGGTTCTCTATGATGTCATCCAAGTATACCAAGCAGGTCTTTCCAATTTGATCACTCAAGATTTTGTCCATCAACCTTTCGAATGTCGCCGGGGCATTCCATAACCCGAAAGGCATAACTTCAAACTGCCGTAGGCCCGTGCCGATCGAGAATGCGGTCTTTTCGTTGTCAGCAGAATCTAAAGCAACTTGCCAGTATCCGCTCTTCAAATCGAATGTGGAAAACATTTTCTAGCTAGAGAGCATATCCAAGGTGTCATCAATCCGAGGTAGTGGATAACTGTCTTTCTTGGTTACGTTCTTGAGCTGTCAGTAATCCACACAAAAACGGGTTGTCCCATCCTTCTTCTTTACCAATACTACCAGTGATGTCCATGGACTTAAGGATGGCACAATTATGCCGGTCTCCTGCATTTCATGGATTATTCGCTCTGCTTCTTCCTTTTTGGCCAGGGGCAATCGCCTAGGTCTTTGACGAATTGACTGCGTATTACCGGTATTGATCTTGTGTTTAACGATATTGGTCCTTCCCCTGCCATTTTTGTCGGTCTCAAAGACGTCGGCATTCTGACAAAGTAGATGTTGCACTTTGGATTTCTGCTCACTGGTTAGATGTCTACAATGTCTGTCCATCACTTCACCTTTTTCAACAGGTACTGTTTCAGAATTTACCTTTCGGGTTACAGCCTCCTGTCTATCTTTGCTAAAATAGAATTCATCGTCATTCAGTCTCAGAACGCGTCTTCTTAAATTCATGTCAAAATCGTATTTTTGTAAAATGTCCAGCCGAAAAATTCATCATCTTCAATATCTGCCACAAGCACTCGATGGTCAAAGACAGTCTTACCGATTTCAATTACACGTTAGCTTCGCCATGAACAACCGCTTTTTCTCCGGCAGCTGTACGCAGAACCCACCTAGTTGACACGACCTGGTTAGAACCCTCGACTACGCTGGGTTTTAGTATGCTGCTATTGGCCCCATTGTCCAGAAGAAACACGCATCTTCGTACATTTATTTTTCCACCTAGGAGTAGACTGTCATTCTGGTGCTTCAAGGTCTTCGTAAATGCGATAAATTTGGGGTCTTTTTGTCCGTGGATCAACGTTTGCTCCGTTACGTCGACCCTATCTAGTGTTCCTACTGTTGACTTCGAGTACTTGGGGAAGGAGTACTTTTTCTACACTGCCTCCTCATATGACCTAGTTCGCTGCAATTCCAACATCTTAGCTTTCGAGTTTCTTTATCGAACTTGGAGATGACTCGGCAGACGGTTTTTTCTAAAGATTCTGACGAATCCGTTTCTTCACACAGTAGTCAGACCCTTGTTTTTTTCTGTTTGCTGTAGGCCTAGCCATTTAAATATATGGATATCTACTTGCTGAAACGAATCTCGGCGTAGCTAACCTCAACGTGATAGGTATGTTACTATAATCGAATAAAATTTCCATATATTTAAATGGACCTTGTTGGAGCATACGTAATATTTAAATGCATCGTACCACAGATGGCGTTTACCGCACCATTTGTCGTATTTTCTAAAACGCGCTGTTAAGGCAGCAGGTAAAAGTTGGTCTGTGTTCTGTCGGAGCTGTCTGCGACGCGCTGATGAGATCCAAAAAGATCGAAATCGCGATCCGCGTCTGGCAGTTTCGACAGAATACAGACCACTTGGAATTGTTTTATTCCACTAGTATGGACGTGCGACCTCACAGACCGCTATCATTACGGGCTGGTGTCTATCTTGATGAGTAAGTATTACATCATTTTTTGTTTTTATCCCTTAGAAGAGTTACTAAATGTAATTGTAATGAAAAATGTATTTATTTTAAGCTAAATCTAACGATATAACAATCAAAGGCACTCTTCAGACTTTTTAGCTTGAGATCACTTTAGAAGTATATTATCATAGGAAAATTACTTTTTTTAGTTAGTTTAACTTATTTAATAAAATACAAAGAACATAAAAAACTTAACATAATCTTCTCAAAACTAAAGTTAACCCAGATAAGCCTGAATTTTTATTTTTGTGTTTTCATATTTTTTTACCTAAAATTATGTTACAGATATGTTATTGGTTATGGTAAAATTCATATTTGTATAAAAAAAATTCTATAGTAGATGTTAAAGAAAACAGCCGTCCTTTTAAAAGGACAGTAGGCATTAGAACAAACATTTTTATTCGAAACAGATAGACAAGTTATTGAGTTACAAGAAACCTACTGTGATAAATTATAATAAAAAAATATAATAATCGATTATTGCTTGGTATGGTATGGTTTAAAGCAGATATCGTGAAGTGTCACATTGCATTTATCACATTTGGTCGACACTTTCTTATGGCACAACCTGCATCTTGTTTGCCTCTCTTGGGTTGTAATGAGATGATCCATACGGTCATAGCGAGAATCAGCATTTTCTAGTTGAGAAGGTCTTGATGGAATCGCAAACCGTCGGTGATTGTCTTCCAAAATTGACATAACTATTCTTCTTCTAAATGTCAAATTGTCTAACTTGCCTCCTTGGCACCTATGTAATTACCATGCGTTTTGTACAGCCAGATCGAGCATATGGAATATAAGAGGTATATACCATTTTTTCCCTCTTAATGCTACCCTGTAGAGACTAACGTTTTGGTCTGAACGATCAACACCCCCCCATATTACGATTATAATTGAAAATGTTGTGAGGGTGACCTACAGTTATCTTTTTCTTTTCTTTTGCCGAATATCGGCTAACAGCGTAGATAGGATGAATGGATATTGAATTAGATGCTATTTCACAACAACAATTCCCTTTTCATTTGATTTGTAATCAATAAAACCCCTCTTATTCTTTTTCGTTGTTGCTGATGAGAGGGCATTTTGATGTACGATTCTCTCGTATTGTACTTGTGATGCGTACCCCTGTTAGTCATTTCATCCAACAAAGGAATGGTTGTAAAGAAGTTGTCACAAAAGATATGATATGAATATTTCTAAATCGACAGAAGAACATCTACATATTGTAAAATGACAGATGGTCCTAAGCCAAATTCTTTGTGCTTTAGTTTGGGTTTATTTCACTATTTGCTCCTTGGTAGGGTTCAAACCATATTACATAGCCAGAGTTAGTAGTCCCAGTCCAGAGTTTATATCCATATCGTATCGGCTTGCACCGAATGAACTGCTTGCAGCCACGATACCCGAAATATGGCACCCTGGCTTCATCAACACTATGGTTTTCGGAAAAGGAGCAAATTCCTGGAAACTGGAATTCATTTTATTGAACAATTACCTTGTTTTTGCAAATTTATCTAAATGATCTAACTTATTATTGTCACAGCAGTGTAAGTTGCTGAATGTGTATTCGAAACGATCCCGAGACAGCGAGTATCGCGGGAATTTTCCCATAACAATCTGCGTCGAGGTAGGGAAATGTAGCCGCTTAGTACAATAATAGGAAAAAATTCTTTATTTCATTTTTCGTTATGTTTCCTACTCTATTTCTGTTAGTAGCATACATATTTGAGAATACAACAAACATACTCAAAATGTCGTCATTACAAAAATACGAGAATAATTCATAAAGCGAATTGTTATTTGAAGCAATAGACATTTCTGCAATAAATCCGTTTTTCGCTGGTAAATCTACATTAGTCCAAGTATACCAGCGTTTGACCGTTCTACATTTTGATTTAATTGGAAGGTACCTTTTTACTAATTTAGAGAGCGGTAATTCATTCGCACTATCACTTTCATCAGCAAATAGCAGTGGTGAAGCAATAGTACTCTTAGGCATATCAAATAGTTCTGCTTCAGCCCGAAGTTGCGACCCAAGCAAATTTCCAACATACACAGTGGTCATCTCCGGGGTCTTCATCAGTGACGTCATCACAGGCATTGGTGAGAGGCACAATAGTTATCGACACTTTATTGGGATTGCTATCATCCGCTTGTTCTATTGAATGAACAACATATTGAGAGTCCTTTTTTGACCACCGTCTGCATATACCTGCAGGCTCTATTTGTAAAGATGTTGACGCCAGGATAACTGACTTCATATCGTATCATATCATTGAACAATGATAAGTTTCCCATCAAATCTTACATCCTGCTCCGAAGAACCGCGACCGAGTCGAGCCATGATCTTGTCCGAGGTTAAAGGAAGCTGCTTAGATACTCTAGATTTCATTATTGTGCCAGTTACAAATATATTTTTTGTAACATGAAGTCGAGTAGGGATATAGTAGTGAAATATCTGTCAATGTAAATGTGTGTTCCTTCTAATAGTGTCGTGGCTAATCTAACAACAGCAGAGGGACCAACACCCCGCTTTGCCACATCATTCTGTAGAAATGTATCTTTACCTTGGTAGAATTCAAAGACTAATATCAAGCCTCTTGGAGTTGCACAAACAAAGTTTTTCAATCCCTCCGGATTTGGTTTACCGCGAACAAATTGTTTCACTTTACATGTCCCAGTAAATGTTATCATTTGTTCGTCCACAGCAACTTCTTTGTGTCTTGGAAGTAATAAGTAACCTTTTTGAATTCTTTCAATTAAAGGACGAATCTTATACAGTTTATTCAGATAACTCGGACTCAACTTGGTCTTGTACGTCATGGAGCGATTCTTGATAAGCTATATTTTCGTTGTGATCATTGTCTGATAAATTAGGGTAAAATCGAGAGAGATGGCGCACCTTTTTTAAATTAAATTAATTAATCTAAAAACAAAACCGTTTAATAAAAATAACATATTGTTTATAACAAAATACATCAGGAAAATAACAAAAACCAGCAATTCGGCCTTATTTTAACATTCGAAAAAATATTTAAAAAAAATATGTTAAAATCCATCTCACCCTACGACAGTAGGAGAGACGGCGCGTCAAAAAATACCTTATTTTTTCACATTTTCTTTTCTGCCACATCGGATACAATGATTGGGAAACTTGGTACAACCCTTATGGAGCCCTCCATGACAACAAATACACTGTAGCCAGTCCTCTTTACTTGAAGTATATTCATAATTCTCCCCGCAGCCAACGCGGTCACTCTCGCCATCCGTGCCACTGAATCATTTTGTAAAGCTACGTTAATGTCACTATCGGATGACGAATCCGTATCTCTTCTACAACGTTTGTTTTTTTTTTTTAACTTAGCTGGTAAATTTTGCTTCATATTTTCTTTTGTAGCAAACAATTTTGCTTTCTTCTCTGCTAAAGCTTTCATTTTTTCGAGATTTTTAGGTGATGTTAAAATATCGGCAAGCTGTCGACCACGTTTTCTAGCTGTATTAACTTTTGAGGTACTAGGAACTGGACAGATGGTATCTAACATTTTTCCGGGCGTTTCCTGTGTGCTATTGTTTGTGATTTCTTCATTGTCTGATACTGTTACATCTTTCTCTTAATTGAAATGTTCTCCGAACGTTGCTACGTCGTCTTCAGGAATCATGTTATTATTTTGGTTAAGAGCTTCGCCTTGATTGAGAAATGCGTAGTCGGGTATTACAGTAGTGTTAAAAGGAGCAATGCCTGTACCACGAAAAGCCCATGCTTCTGCTAACAAATTACCAAACTGCAGTCTGTTAATAGCTCTTGTTGGATTGGCTCGTAGGAATGAATTGCATACAGCATAATAATAGCTTTTAAAATATTTGAAAAATGCACGATGTAAAAACTTGGTCGTGTAACTAAGAAGACACAGGAGTATTACATTATTAGCTTCGGCGTATTCTAAAACTTGTGGTTTACGTGGAACAAATTGTGTTTGCAACCATTTCAAAAAAATCGTAGTATTTATGTAAGCAGACGTTTCAGACATAAACAGACATAAACGCCACTGATCCAGGAGGCATCCCATGTTCTTTTTTTGTTTTTGCCTTTAAATATGCATGCAGGTGTTTAGTCCATGTTATTGAGACTTCCAGGCTTGTTAAACAGGCTATGCTTTTCTAATGTTAGTTCTAATAACTTAAAGTAGTCACCGACATCTTCCTTATTTATGCTGCGTGCTCGAGCCAGTAAAACACCTTCTGATTTTCTGACGGACAAATCGGGATTACGCTTTAAAATGACCTTAACCAATCTAAACCAGCCTTTTCTGTTTTCAGGTATAAGCGGNATAGGCGCGGCTAATGCAATGACATTGTCGCCACCAAGCGTTGGGGTATCGAAGCTTGCGGGCGCAGTGTCGCCACTTGGTGGCTGGGGTGGGAACCTGCCGGCTTGGGGTGATCTGGGGTGATCCGCAAATGAAACACGGCATTGTATTTCTATATACGTCTCTCTTCTCTGGTGATAGGCATGTTAGCTTAATTGAATAAAATAATTAGAAGTGGTCTGTATTCTGAATTGGGATCGTTTTCAGCAAGTAGATATCCACACAAGTGGACCTTGTTGGAGCATACGTAATCCTAAAATGTAGCATCGTGCTATAGATGGCGTTTACTGTGCCATTTGTAGTATTTTCTAAAACAATTAACGGTATTAAAAATTACATATTTGACATAATGTGAAGTGTTAGTGAATATGTTTTACATTTCAACATAAAATGACATATGTTTGACTCATTCATGACTTTATAATTTTAAAATGAGTTTTGGAATTTGTGAAGTGCCCATGATCGTTGTACGTGGTTGTTATCGGCGGTTGACTATTGGTTTATTGCCTCCCTGTTTGGATATATTCATTCAAGCCTACCTCAACCGGGCGTGCATCTCACGCTGATGAAACGTTCAGTGGTACGGCAAAGTCTAGTCGTTGTACAGTTTTTACAATTGCTATTTAAAAATATACTAAGAATTTTAGAAATATACCTAAAAGCTAACCCTTACCGTAAACTGACGAAGGTCTGAGCAATGTGGAGGATCTATTGCCTAAATTGCACCAAATAAATGTTCTTTTGTAAATGAAATATTTTGACTTTTATAGACAAAAATAGCTTATATTGCATTTTAAAAATGTGTTCTTGGTTGACAAATTAAGGTTGCTTTAACTTAACACAAAGAGCAATCAAAACTGGGAAAATGACTTCACTTAATGCGCGAAAGCAGTACCAGCTTCTGCGATATGGTAAACTGTCTCCCGCAAGGATTATTAACAGATTCTAATAACAAAGGGTAGTAAAAAAAACATGATGATTTTGAAAGATCGGTTTCGTACTTAATTCTTATTGGTTGCGCTTAGTAATGAGCTTGTTTGTTGTTTGCCACCCTGGAGAAATGAGATGGTTTATCGCAAAACAAAGTCAATAGTAGTGCATTCCTTATTGCTTTTGCAACAACAAACATACTGCCTATCTACTGAACAACAATGAGTTCGGGTGTTTCTGTGTTTAGCGAAAGGGGTAAAAAACTGGTTTTAATAGACGGTTTTAAAATGCTTATAACCTTACCGTATTATTTTATGAGTTAAATATCACTATGCGAATCAAAAAATGTTAAGGGACCTTGTCGATTTTCTATGCTTATACGTATAAAGGTGTGGGAGACAGTTTACATATCGCTAAGAGCCGTTCGCCGTGTACCCGGGAGACAGTTTACCACATGATAAATCAGCGCCAGGTAGAGGAGTCATTATCGGGAGACAATTTACCACTGTCCAAATTGATGAAGTACATCTAACAATTATGAAACAAAACCAATTTTGTAATTTTTTCCATAATTGCGACAGTTCTACCATGTAATTCGGAATTTATTAATTTAGCGAATTTATTAAGTGAAACATTTGATACTTTAAGTATACATTAACTATTTTCCGAATTTCATGGCACTCTTCACTTACAAATTCTTGACAAGATGAATGGGTTTAAAGTGTTTTATTGCTGTATTTATAGTTTTTTGTTTTACGTTTATTTTGCTTTTTAAAACAATTTCATTGTTTAACAAAACAGAAGAAGATTTCTTTTCTGCAAAATGTACAATTTTAAATACATACTACATTTGAAGCAGGTTACACAATTGGTAAAGGATTTATAACTTTCAGGAGGAGCGGTATATATGTGATCAGTATCAGGTATACAATCAGTATATAGCAGAATACCAACACAATGACTGCATGTGGTGGCTTTAATGAGCTCACGAACCGTATAGCCAGAAATGTAATATAGTACGTTTTCTTGAAATTGACTTAGTTTCCGTTTGTCCAAGCATTTAACTAAGTTTTCAATTTCTTCAGTGTTTGCATCTTTCTCAGAAATATTTTGATCTTGCCAATTGCGCGGACGGAATTGAAAAGAAGGGGTGCAGTAATTTTCAAAGTCAGTGCAATTTGCATTGACACTTGAAGTTACTGAATTTCTAAAAAGCAACTGTCTCAACGTTCGTTTCACTTGGTGCTTGGGTTGTTATTCCAACCACTCCTTGATCAAATGCAAGAAAAAAAAATTCTAGGTGATCTAAAAAGTAACTTAGTGGATGTTGGCTTAAAGTAAAAAGGTCATTAGCTAAAACTAATGTATTTTCCATTGTTAAAATAAAACCAAGAGCTCATGTTTTACGCATATGTTTTAATAAAGCAATGGCATCAATTGTCAATGTTTCAAAAAACTTTGTGGTATTCAAGAAAATATCTTTAAAATATTCTAAAGTGTTTGGCCTTATGGGTGCCTTGTATTCTTTTCTAAACGGGTTCCTACATTTTAAAATATCAAAAATTCAGCCTATAGTACGAAACTCTATAGTGGCAGAGCTGTGTTCGAATCCGTTTACATTCGTTTGTTTGAGTAGCAAGTCGCTTATTCATGACCTTCAGTTTTAATTTTTCTTTAATTTGAATATCATCCAGATTTTTGATATACAGTAGAACCTCGATAAGTTAAAGACCAAGGGAAACGTAAAATAATTTGTGTTATTGAGGTTTTTACTTACTAAGGGTTTAAGTTTAAGCTTTAAAATTATGGATTTCCAGTGACTTAGCAAACTTTTCAGCTTTTTCCTTTAGTATAGGTCCACTAACACTAATGTTTTTACATATTTCTACACAGACTANATTTAGTATCATCATAGACTGGTTGGACACGCACGTCCACTCTTTCCTATCTTGAGCTAATCTTCGCATTTCCCTAAAACTAGAAAAAAAAAAACTTTTGGGTGTTTCATTCCTACCAGCCAGTAATGCTGGTGCGCGGGCAGTCCCACCGGACTATGCCGGAAGGTAAGGCGGAAGGCCCTCTTCAGCCTGCTTTGAGGAATCGTGGGAATGGGTGGGTGGTGGTTCGGGTGAGAAAGATGAGACGGACGAAATGAAGACAGAAGAGAATGAAAGATTATCTGTGGAATATTACTGCCTCAGCATTTGCCTAAGTGATCCAAGGGAAACCACAGAAAAACTTGGACCAAGGCAGACGGACCCGGAATCGAACCGGCGTCCTCCCGAATGCTAAGCAATGGTCTAGACCTCTAGGCCATGCCGCTCGGTATTCGTTTGAGTTATTGAGGGTTTTTATTTTAAGTAATAGAGGTTTTGAACTCCGAGGGGAAGGGAACATAAAATTTTATGAATTTATAGAAGTTATTACGTTATTGAGGTTTAAGTTATCAAGGTTCTACTGCACACTATTTCTCGCTAATTTTAGCATATGGCAAACGTCTAGCATACAATATACTTTAATTAAATTATCACAATAATGAGCAAAATAAGGCCATATTCAATATTGCAACGTAAATAGATATATATTGAAATATTTACATTAGCTCCATCTCCTCTAATACCAATTTCATATAAACTTCTTAAACATGCAATTATTAATTGTATTTGCAAACGTGCATCTGACTTATTTGTTAAAAGTAAGCCACTGGACATTTAAAACTGTTTGTGTAACTCACAATTCGTAAAAATAATGCTTTTGTTGCTAGCATTGTAAAAACAGTAAATTATAAATACATATAAACGATTTTTTTAGAATAGTCTCTTAGAGAAGGCAATAACATAAAAAACAATAAATAATTAACAGTAATATTAAAGGTAGTTTTATTTGGTGCAATTTTCTATTTAAGAGACCAGAAGTCCTGCAATTATGGATAAAGGCAGTTCGTAGGGAGATTTATGTTACATCTAAAACAGACAAATTTTGTGGAGAACATTCTGTACAAAGTGATTATGTACTAATCACACCCGGGTGTACTACTAAACGATTAAAAGCAATTGCCGTCTACCTAGTGTATAATTGAATAATACTACCTTTTAAGCACCTTTTTAAAAATATAAATACTTTTAGGTTAGGTACCCATGAAATAATATTTTCCGTTTATTTTGTTCGTTCTTACACCCAAATGCTACACAATAAATCACCATTGTTTTGTTCTTAATTAATACTATGATTAAAACTACGAATATAAACTAGGCACAACTAACAATATCAACAAATCACACAAATAAAATTTAACAAAACAAGACATAACAAACGTAACAAAATTAACTGCTTACCAGATCGGGATAAAACCTAATTATTCTACCTACTTAAATCTTTACCTGAAAGTTCCTTTATTGTAATTTCATGATAATTTTTGCACCGAACCGTTGATAAAAACAACTTGTTTGCAACTTATTGTCATGAGTATGACAAGGACAGGTTACATAGGCCCCTGACACATTCGACGTTACCTCAGCGAACGGTCTGTGCTTTTCCATGTACGAATGCTATAGAATTCATTGGTCTACTTTTACTCCTATTAACTCCTGTTTCTGCCTCTAATGTGCCTCTAACTAGTCCTTCACGCCTGTGAGTGTGTCCTACCAGCCTATTTCGCCTATATCTTATTGACTTAAATGGTGACCTCTGTTCTCCTCATCTTTTTAATACCTCCTTATTTTTAACGTTCTCTATCCGCGGTATTCTCATTATTCGCCTGTAACTTTACACTTCGAACCTTCGAACGCTTCCAGTCTTTTCCGCCACGCGCACCGATTATGTATCGCACCCGTCATACACCTTTAACAATTTTTTTTGAATTTATAAATTAATCGTTCCTTTTGTTAAAGGCGACTCGACCCTGCGCTATCATCTGTTTTAAATCTCTACTGCTCCATCCACCCTGAGTTACCTGACATTTTAGATACTTCTCCTAATTTTTCTTCTCCTCTGTCATTATATTTGCTCTTTTCCTACTTTTCCTTCTTTACAGAATTTTTGCTTTATTTTGTTTTCTTGTGTCTGTATGGATAAAAAAAAACACTCAGAAGTAATTTGACTAAAAAGATGTATTTTGCAAAGCCTGTGGAAAAGTGGTATGTTTTCGCTAATTTTTTAAATTAGTATAAAACGGCATAAAATTCATTCAGTCAAAATTTACATACAATATACAAGTTTTTATTTTTGAGTTTTGTCATCATCTTCAAGAATAATAATTCAAGATGATTTCAATTTGCGGTTATGAGAAACGCTATTCTGTGCAAATATGCTACTAAATAAGATAGAAAATCCTGAATTCAAGCAGTTTTTGGAAATATTTTTAAAAAAGTGTGACAGCTGAGATTATATTACGATAACTAAAATAATATTTAATTAGAATAAATAATTTTTATACTATAAACAAGTTCAGAGTTTCTAGAAAAACTCATATACGCGATATAATTATTTGAAGCGAATTAGTAATTTTAATTAATGATTTAAAAAGTGATGTTTGAAGACCCAGTTTCTGACACTTAAAATTTCTTGTGTTGTAGTTTCTGACACTGCCATCGGCCTAGTTTCTGACACTCATATTTGGTAATGATTCTCTCTCGGTTAAATTATGTATT
>NW_020438986.1:190092-225466 GCF_000699045.2 Agrilus planipennis | reverse complement strand
AATGTGAGTGTCAATAACTGCGACATACCTATAAAATTGAGCCTAGTTATTGACACTTATATTTTATTAATAAAGCTTTATTTAATATGATATATTGATTTTTTAGACTAAATAATAGTTCATTATTAAACAATTTATATATATTTTATTATATTTTTATACTTATATAATGATTATTTCACTGATTGAATCGTCGAACGCGCTTCCGTAATTTGCTTAGACCATAACTAAAAAATGGCTTCCGCAGTCACTCCACACTTAAAGATTTTTTTTATTAAGTTTTCTTATTTTTTATTATTGTGCTTGTCATTAATTAAGTACAGAATAAATTTATTTTAATTTTTAAAAAATTTATTAACCCACTTAAGATCTTTTTTTTTTAATTCAACATAAACCTGAAATTGTCAGAAACTGGGCCAGTGTCAATAACTGGATCTTTTACCTTATGTATAATGATATAATTTAAGATGTAAAAAATCATTAAACTGTTAATCAAAATAGTCTTAAAAGAGTTAATAAATGAAGAGCAAGTAGGATTTTGATCAGTTATAGTTCAATCAGTCATATAAAAGCAGATTGATTTTATGTACGTTTCAGTTTTCGTCCACAACTTTATAATTTTTTTTTTTCATACAACACAAATTTTATACGGAACATTTTTACCTAAAATTAATAATAACGCCATTATAGACGGTGTGTTAAGTGGGTCACCCTAAATAAAGGGCATGCTACACAGCGCATGGAGCGGCAATCACTGCGTATGTGCCTATGCTCAACCGATTATTCAGAGCGAATATTGTCAATTCACGTCCTCTGGCGCGACCTGAAGCATAAAGAAAAGTCCTGACGCTCTTTTACCCGAGCATCGTCTCATTTCTATTTTTTTTTCATGAAAAATATGCCATTTTCCGGTTAAATATAAGCGGCACATGTAGTTTACCTATAAGAATTATTGTATTTTATAGCAACAAAAATGTTCGTATGTTTCTTTTGGTACGGATTCTTTGTCCCAACGTCCCTACGTCCTTGCGTACTGCTCAATAGTGAAAACAATGCAGTGCTTTATTATAGAAGTTTGCTTTATTTACTACAGAACGTACAGAAAGTTGACCATGGGAAAATCGTATTAATAACACCCGGAAAATGAAAGTTTTCAATGCAGCTCAAGTTTTAGTAGGACATGGTATTCGTCAGAAGTTCGAAAGAAGCAAGTACAGTGAAACATTGGTAAATGTTTTCTTTTTTTTTAATTACTTTGATACATTCATTGAGCGGCTTCTTGTTTGTGTTACAATGGTACAATATTGTATTGCTGTAGGTCGCATTTTAGTGATAAGGTACTTTTGGTACCAGTATCCCGTAAAGTAGTATGCATTTGCTGAGTATCTACAGATTTACTAACGTAAAACACAGCATTTTTGTTTGTAAGTTAGTAATTTTTATGTAACGGTTCTTCCATTATCTGCCTTCAGGATTCGGTGGGTGGATCGAGCAGCTTATTAGTGGTCCTGTAGGTGGTTTTAACCATGAAGAAAAGAGGACACGTCCACAGCAGGTAAAACGGACGTATTCACGAAGTTTAACATTTACAAATACGTACTTCCGCAACATTAATTAATAGCCGAGAGGAGTGCAGTGGCTACAAGGGGAGGTGGAAGTCATGGTGGGAAATGTATCATACAACTTTTATGACAGTTGCTAATACGACTATAGTAAAAGTTTTCTACAGCAATGAGTATGTATTTGCTAGTTTCTTTGTAATATCCTGTAATTAGTGTCCATAATGATTATTGAAAATTTACTTTTTTTTTTACTTTCTGTTTTATTTCACACACGTAGAGTAGTTGCAAGTGCATACTTAGTAGAACTGTGCCGTAAACAGAGTAGATACATAATATTGAAATTTATTGGTGGCTCATTATGCGTTTTGTAAATGCATGAGAAGAAATACTTCACCACACATGTCGTGTACATCTCGTGCAGAAAAAACGAATATAAACGAAAGCAAGTCCTTTTCAATTTATTATATTTATTTAATTTATTTATTGTATCAACGAATACAAGGTGAATATAACAATAGAGCATAGTAACTATACAGGGGAAAAATAATAAGTACACAAATTGTACTGTAAGTTAATGTCAGTCCAAGATAGTAAAAAGAATGATAATATAGAAAAAGTGATTAATATTAAATGTTTATTGTATAGATCAGGAGGCTAAAAAAATTGATAATATAGACAGGGGCTAAAGAAATGACTGAAATGAATTACAGGTTAAATATCAAAAATTATAAACTGCGTAATGTAATCCGATAGGTAAAAGTGAAGTTATTTGAATTTATATAACCGATTTCTTAGGAAACTTTTTATTTTAGAATTTATAATGACGATGAACGATGCAGTTATACGAAAGGTTAGAGGTCGTTCGCATAGCTCTCTGACAGGTTCATGAAAGGTGATAAGATTGAATAGGTAGGGAGCCGTTGATGCACCCTTAATAATATTAAAGAGAAAGAAGAGACCAATTGTCTTCAATTAGGAACTAAAATAGAACAAATGTTTATTTTCAAGGTCGCGTTCGAGTAATCGTTATTATATTTATGAATAGGGTTACCAGATCTGAAGGATATAATCCTGAGAAATCATTATTAGAGGAGCGTAGAATGAATGATAGCGATAACGACAGTAATTTGTAGAATGTGAGAATTATATTTTAGTTTTTTATCAAATAATCCTGAAATTGCGCACTTCATATACCCTACTTACACTCGTGCGGTGAAGTTTATAATCATGATGAAGTAGCTGAAGAGAAAACGTTATAATAGAACATATAAAACCGTTAAATTCCATCCCTGTAATCAATTGGCTATGGAATTAAAAAGCATGTTGTAGTTTAAGGGCGTCTTCTTGAATTTCTTGAAGTTTCCAGTCGTTAGCGTATAGTAAATGGTAGAATGTTGTACTCTCCGAATAACCAGGTTAATAGCGACATTAATTAGTAAAGGAGCACAATGTGCTTCTTGCGGAGCTCCTAAGGTGACTCGAAATTTATTCGACAAAAGTTACCAATTTTTACTTTATAGAAGCGGTTGCACAAGAAGGATTCGAGCCATCTGAGTATCCTATCACCAACACCACAGTTCAATTTTGATTTCTTTATACAATCGAAAAGTTTAGATAGTGAGTTAGCAGTGCTCACAGGACGATAATTAGACACTTGATTTTTGTCGCCCTTTTTATTCTTAAATGGGTCTGGAGAATGATTCACTCCATTTTTTGGGGAAAATACCATATGTAAGAGATCAGTTGAATATAATATATATAATGGTTTAAGGAGTCCAGGACGGCATTTTTTTCATGTTTACGATACCTTCTTCAATGTCTTTCATAGAGATAGTTATTAAATTGAGCCCGACAATGTTAACTCCCGTGAGATAATCTTGTTTGTATAAAGATCTAAAGTCGAAAGAAAACAGATTTACTATATCTTGTCCGTAGTCAGCTGATTTGTCCTTAAAATACGTTTTATCAGGAAGAAAATTTGATTTGTTTTTCTTGTCCACAAAGCGCCAAAAGATTTTGGGACCAGATTTAATAGCGATTTCAGTCTTGAATACGTAGTCGCGGTAAAGAGATGTACAAAGTCTTTGACATAGGATGCTGTTCCTTAAAAACAGTGTAAGAGTAGTCGGAACGGTGTTCCTTATATAATCGATGATAAGGCTTCTTAGTATATAATGTCGTTTTCAATTCTTGATTGAACCGGGTTGGAAAGGTGCCTGAGCGAATATGGACCAGTGGGATATTACAGGAGATCAATTCGAAAATTGCGTTATATAAAGTGTCAGTTAAAGCATTGACTGAAGATAATGCATTGATTTTAGAATAATGCAATCGAAAGTCATTGTCTTGCCTCGAACTTGCGGATTTCAGTTCGACAATGTCATATATATTTTTGTTAACTATAGTAGAGACTTCTTTGAGGGCAGTATTTTGAGTAGGTAAATTTAATGATTAAACAAACTTTATCCAATGTTGCTTTATTAAGGGAAAATATTCTACTCCTCTCCTCATGCTATCTGTATTCATACCAGTCTAGTGTCCCTAGTGGTCATTAGAACATGCCGGTCGCCTTGAAAGGTCAGCGACTAACTGAATATATGCATTGCACATAGTTATAAATTACCAACTAATATATAAAAATCATTCTTTAATTTGTCTTTATCAATCATAGGAAATAAACATATCTTCTTCAGTGTTCGTTTGTAAACGCTGTTCTGATTTTAAATTGTAACGACCCTTATCTGGTCATCCTTTCCTGGGTGTACTTCTATTATATGCAAGGGAAGCATTTCGCCCTCAGTCAATAAGACAATTCTGTTCAATTCAATATTCTCTCCTAAAGAATTCCATTTTACTCGCTTAAAGGTACTCGAGTCGCCATCGATTCCACAATTGTTGCCTCAATTTTTGTAAGTGCTGCCATCGCGACAAACAATTATCGGACACATATAAAGGATTGTGTTTTACAGGTTGCAAAATGAGCTGGTGTCAAGACTTGAAAATCGTTTGGATCATTGGTTAAAGGTCTGGAATTTAAACTTGCCTCTACTTCAACTAGTAATGTGTAAATCTTTTCATAAGTAAAAGCTTTTCCTTGGGATACTGCATAAAATTGTACTTGAAAATTTTAATGCTTTTCGCTACCGCATCCCAAAGACCCCCAAAGTGAGATGACCTTGGTGGAACAAAACTCCAATTAATTTTTTGTTTTGCAAGCTGTGAAGCTATTTTTGGTTGATTTTTTTATTAAAAATTTCCTTTAATTTTTTTGAAGCACCAACGAAATTGATACTATTGTCGGAGAATAAGTCCGTACAATTTCCACGACAAGAGGTAAATCGACTTAACGCTGCTAAAAATGGTGGTGGTAAGATCAATGAAAAACTCTATATGAATGGCTTCTGTATTAAAGCAAATAAATACAGCAACATATCCCTTGGAAATAGCTATGTACTAGTTAGAGTCGTCCGTACTAGTCTTTCCCTAGCGCCCCTAGTGGTCACTATAACAGGCAGAATATAGCATAGCAAGATGAGTGTCCAGACTAGAAGTGGGTCGTTTACGTTTTCACCGACAACGAAACGAAACCGTTTTTTTTTATTAAACATTGAGCTATTAACGTTTCAACGTTTCAAAGTTTCAAAGTTAATAACTTAATGTTATTTTGGTTACTTTTCTTGAAGAAGTATAGGTCTATCTTTTTTTTTACTTTTTGAGGTGTAGGTCTAACCGGAGTATAATAAACTGTTATCAGACGTATTTATTCTACCTCTTTTTTAATTATACTTCGAGTCCAGTCCGAAGATATCATTTTATTTACCACGTAGTAGTCCGCCTCTGGACACTAGCCGCGCACCGAGTTTAAAGCAAAAAAAAATCACCTACTCCGGCCGATATCCGGTCCAGTTCGAGCTTGCAGATCTGCTTCACAAGTATCTATTTATTCCCGTCGCCATGTTCGGTCTCGATCTCGTAACAGTCGCAGTCGAACACCGAGAGTGTCGAGGCGACTCAGAGACGGAAACCTACCCTGTGGCAGCGTTTGCAGTTTCCCACAGCCATCGACTGCAAACGACGGCGACAGCGATCTGCAACCCCCAAGTTTGAATGGCCGTTCCCCGCGCGGGTCGGAATTGAAGACTGTGTTAGGAAGAGAGTCAGTCTCTTTGCCTAAAGATGCTATTCAGGATGAGGTTTTAATCATCACTGAGGGTGACGGTGCAGAGCTCTCCGAAGATACACTCAACATTCTTGGAGCTGATCCAGGAACACCGATTACTCCTGCTTTTAAGCTGCACGAAGCACTGACTTCTAGATGGTCACATATTCTAACGCAAGGTCTTCCTAAGGAAGATTTGAACTCTCTGAGAGATAAACACATTGCTCCTGAAAATTGCAAATTACTTCTATCCCCGAAATTGAATCCGGAAGTAAGGGCCATCTTGTCAGCTTCTCATCTCACTAGAGATTCCACTCACTCGGATTATCAATTAGCCATTGGAAGCGCTCTGACTGCCCTAGGGAAAGCCCTTGCTGTGATCCTAAATGAGGAACACAGTTTTCCAAAGGCCACAAAAGAAAAAATTTTATCTCTGACAGACTCAACACGCATTCTAACATCCCTTTTCCATGACATTTCCAAAGTTAGGAAACATCTAATTGGCCCGGTCCTTAATAAATAAGTAAAAGAACTGACCGACAATTCTTCCCCAGCCGAATTTCTTTTTGGCCCAGATTTAAGAGAAAGGTCAAAAAACCTTAAATCCCTAAAAAAAGCTAGCTAAGACCTCCGCTCGGCTTCCACATCCTTTCGTGGTTCGGGGTAGCCTTCTTTTACCACTGGTCGCCCTGAAAAAAGGACAGGGGGAGCAAGTACGTCAAAGACCTCTGGTTCTTTAAACAGGTATCGCCCATCTTACCCGAGGAAGGAGGTGAGATACTTCAAAGGGCGCAACCTTCCCAAACAGAACTCTCAGAACAAACGCCACCCATCGAAAAAGCACTAGAGGTAGGTTCAGTGACCTTTGCCGGACGATTAAAGTTTTATGTGGATTCTTGGTCAGAAATCACTCTTAACCCGACACTCCTGTCCTGGATCAGGGGATATACCATTCCATTTAAATCTTTGCCCCCTTCGCAAATACGTGCCCCAACGAGACCTTTTTCTCGTTCAGAGATTTCTCTAATTAAATCCACAGTACATGATTTATTAAATTTAGGGGCTGTAAAAATTTCGAAACCAGACTCTCATCAATTCGTATCTCCTATTTTCTTAGTTAAGAAACCAAACGGAGGAAAGAGATTTATTCTAAATTTAAAAAGTATGTTCTTAAAGTCTTTAGGGTTTATCATTAACAAGGTAAAAAGTCTTTTAACACCTAGTAGACGTGTCAAGTTTCTCGGCTTTTTATTAGATAGTTCCACCCTCAAAGTGGAACTTCCAGAAGAAAAGTTAGTCTCGATATTGAATTTAACGTCTTCTTATCTGCTTCGACAGACATGCAAAATTCGGGATTTTGCAAAATTCATAGGTGTTTTAGTTGCAGCGTGTCCCGCTATCAAGTACGGTTTTATATATTGCAAATCTCTGGAAAGAGCAAAATTCTTACAACAATAACATGAACTTTGATGCAATAATGTTCATCCCAGAGGATGTTAAGCTAGATCTCAGGTGGTGGAAAGATATTATCCGGAAATCTTTCAATGATATGCGAAAGGACCAATTTCATTTAGAAATTTTTTCTGACGCATCTCTCACCGGATGGGGGGCTTGTTGTGGTAATATTCGCACTCATGGTTTCTGGTCAGAACAACAGAAAAAACTTGTAAATGTTACAAGCCGGTTTCAATGCAATTCAGTGCTTTGCTCGTTTTTCGGAAGATTGTAACGTCTTACTGCGTTGCGACAGCACCGCCGTAGCGTCCATAGACAAAATAGGCAGCATTCAATTTCCTCACTTAAATGCTTTATCCAAATCAATCTGGCAGTGGTGCGAACAAAGAAACCTCTGGTTATTTGCTTCCTACATTAACTCGAAGGATAACACTATAGCTGACCAGGAGTCACGACGTCGTAACACAGACACAGAATGGCCCCTGTCTCAAAAAGCTTTCGACCGCTTAGTAAAAAATTTTGGTAAACCAGAGATTGACCTTTTTGCCACACAAATTAAAGCGAAGTGTAAGAATTTTGTGTCCTGGTACAGGGATCCCAAAGGCTATAAAAATTGATGCTTTCACTATTTCGTGGAGCGAACATTATTTTTACGCTTTTCCACCGTTCGCAATGACTCTGCGAACCCTCCAAAAACTTATCCAGGACAGGGCGGGGGGCCTCTTAGTAGTACCATGCTGGCCTTCTCAGCCATGGTACCCAATCTTTAATCGGCTTATTGTTGGGACAGAAATTTATTTTGAGCCTTCACCTAACTTACTATCCTCACCATTTTTCAGGTCCCACCCGCTATCAAGAAGCCTTACGTTGGCCGGAGCGAGATTATCCGGTAAGCGTTTCTCTCCAGAAATGTCCCAGAACATGCCATAAATACCCTTCTATCTTCAGTAACAGAGACTACCTTACGCCAGTACGACAATACGTTTAGATTATGGTGGGAATTTTGTAGTTCAGAAAATGTTCGTATATTCAACCCTGAGATTAAGGAGGTATTAACCTTTCTTCAACATCTTGCGAACACGAATAACTTTCGGTACGGAACCGTTAATTCACATACTTCAGCGCTTGCCCTAATCTGTTCTACTGACTTGGCTTCCAACCCAATTATCAAGCGATTTAAAAAAGGTCTTTCTCGTCTTAGACCTTCTTAACCCAAGTATGAGACTCCCTGGGACCCGGAACCTCTCTTGCACTACATTGAAGAACTAACTCTACCTCTTAGTCTTCAAACACTGTCATGCAAGCTGGCAACCCTTCTAGCGTTAATAACAGGAGAAAGGTTGCAAACAATCTCCCTTATTCGCTTATCTAATATTTGACATAACTCTGTCATCTTCATCTCAGACCCAGTCGAAACAAGTCGCGCTGGAAGATCCCAACCCATGCTTAGGATCCCTAAATTTAAGACCAACCCTTCGTTATGCGTAGTCAATTGCTTAAGGGAGTACATTGATAGAACTGCATCTCTAAGGAAAGCGGAATGCGATTTTCTTTTTATCTGTTATAAAAAACCCCATATAAGCATCTAAGGCTACTATAAGTCGATGGGTAAAACAAATGCTTAGTTCCGCAAACATCGATACAACACTATTTAAACCACATTCGATCAGACACGCGTCAACTTCGGCGGCCTTTCGGAAAGGGGTTCCAATTAATTTAATCTGCAAAACGGCAGGATGGTCTCAAAGTTCAATATTTGCAAGATTTTACAACCGACCGGTCCAATCAGATGCCACCTTTGCTTCTGCGATTTTAAACATAAGCTCTTCAGAGGATTGACTTTTGGCTTGCTAATTTCTCCTTGTTCAGTTAATTGAATAGTTACTTTTGTTAATCTTAGAATTATGGTTATGTTATTGGAATTGTAATTTTCCTCCAATACAGAATGTTTGCATTATTCGTCTTTTTTTTTCCTTCGCCCAATTTTAATATAGAGTGTTGCATCTCATGCAATAAATATTGTATTATTTTATTATTCATAGATATTTTTGTATAAATTTAAATTCTATAGCCGGCGTGAGAAAGGCATTTTGTTTATGATGTTTAAACTGCTATTCAATTCAACATTATTTATTTGTGAAGTACCGTCTGTTGTAAAATTTTGTATCTGTTGTCAGTCACGTTTCATGGTTATTGGTGTAGTTTCCAAATTTTATTTTTCCGAAATATTTATAGAAGTACCTGGATAAGGGTAATAACCTTGTTGCTAGCCTAACCGTTTTGCACCCCCAAAGAATGCTCGCTACGCCCAGTTAGGAAACTAGTTATAAGTATATTTAAGGGTCGAAAAATTAGTACCGAGCGGCATGGCCTAGAGGTCTAGACCATTGCTTAGCATTCGGGAGGACGCCGGTTCGATTCCGGGTCCGTCTGCCTTGGTCCAAGTTTTTCTGTGGTTTCCTTGGATCACTTAGGCAAATGCTGAGGCAGTAATATTCCACAGATAATCTTTCATTCTCTTCTGTCTTCATTTCGTCCGTCTCATCTTTCTCACCCGAACCACCACCCACCCATTCCCACGATTCCTGAAAGCAGGCTGAAGAGGGCCTTCCGCCCTACCTTCCGGCGTAGTCCGGAAGGACTGCCCGCCCACCAGCATTACTGGCTGGTGGGAATGAAACACCCAAAAGTTTAAAGTTTAGGTCGAAAAATTCATTCATAAGCATTCATCAACAACATTTGTAAGAGCCCTAACATAACTTTCAAATTAAAATTGAGAGCTATCTAGTTAATTATAATTGTTATATGTATAAATTAAGTGTTAAGTGTTGAAAAATTAAATATTCTACAAAACAAAAATTCTTTTACAACTTTTTTGAACTGATTACTCGCTATTAATTTGGCGTATAACGTGAGGATATCAGAAAGTATTCTTTTAGCATAAAGTCATTTTCCTCACAACACAAAACATAGAGTTTAATAAATTAAATGATTTTAAGTTATTAATGAAAAAAGAAAAATACACAGTAGCAAAAAATTTGCTATTTAATTAATAATTGTTCATTTATTGAGTTAATTTATTTCGCCTAACTAGTCACTCGATGAACCTGTTACGGCAAACGTGCAGATTTTTTACATTTCTTCTTGTTCGGATCTCCTACAGCAAGAATAGCTTAATACAATAGCATCTACCTATCTATATGTTGCCGGGAATTTTATTTGGAACTTGGGTAGTAGTAGTAAGTGACCGAGGGTAAACGGTATCATAAATCTTAAACGTAACAGTACCTAAGTTTTGGTTTCTTTTTGGAACTTTTGTTTTTTTAAAAAGAACTCAAAATCTTTTAAACAAACTTTATTCCTAAGAAACACTTTTGGACAATTACTTATTAGCAATACCCTATGGGCGGCAGCTAATCAGACATAAAAAGTCTTAAAAGTAAAAGTACAATAAAGGTGAAGATGTACCTGTATTTATAAATTAAATTAGCTGATGCTGCAATAAGTGCGAAATACCCCATTCCTAACGTGGCGTGATATCTTGCGATGCGTGGCGTGATTTTGTTATGGGAACATATGTGTTAGCTTGGATAACTCCTCCCCCGTTAAGAAGGAATTTTATGGTAAAACCAGAAAATTGCTCTTAATTATAACGGAATAAAATAGTAATAATAATAATTATAAAAAGAGATTTCTCCTTAAGATAATATATGTTTTCCTCAATTAATGCTACATATGACGTCGGTGATATTATAGTCGTTTTAAATCTAGTAGGTTCAGAATACAAGTGATACAGGTTATAAACTAATTCATCCAAAATAGGCACATGCAATAAAAATACAACATAATCGTTATTAATGTAATGGACTCAATAAAAAGTACATGATTATCTGAATAAAATGATAAGTCGTTATGATGTTTACTTAAAATTTGTTTCATTCCAATTATTTGTTGTTCGCTAATGCAACACACCCATGCTAGCGAAACCAATAGTGGTCTGAATTCTTTCTAATACAGTATTTACTTCAAAAATTAACATTTTAATCACAATTATTGAATGTATCACCTTCTCTTGGTACATCAAGCTGCTAATCGCGGTCTCAACCATTTTGAAATTATCCGAAATATTTTTCATCTCTTCCTGAATTTCATTAAGAACATGCTGATTGATCGAAATTTGTTTATTAAAGTGTGTTATCAAATTTTCCTGATTAGATTTTAATTCCTGTATTGCCTGATCATATCTCTCACCGTCATCCGCGTCAAGGGTACCAGAAATGAATTTGAAAACTGAGCCAACTGCATTTATCAGTCCGCGCTTAGGCCATTTCGTGGTTGTTTCCAGTATTACAGGATGTATAATTGAAAGATGTTGTTTTAGACGTCTTATCTCCCTTTCAACAAAAGTAATTCCTAGTAGATTCCTATCGTCTCGATTATTTTTGAATACTGCTTTGATAATTTCCGCATTATTTTCTATTTTAAGTACATATTCGCCTAATGGTTTAATGGGTAATTATGAATGAAAGTATGGTGTGTTATTTGAACTCGGGCTGGTCCTAACTTCAAAGGCAAGATACCAGGGTTTTCTTTCATGCTCTTTATGTCAATCCGTTGAAGACTCACAATTACTACTTTAAGGGTTACTATTATAGCGGTTAGTAAGTGACTCATCTGCAACAAAGGTTTTGTTTAGTTGGGATTTTCTGAAGGGTTTAATTTCCTTTTTGTGATAAATTCTATCCCTATGTGTAACTACCTTATTGTCTAAGTTTTCCTTACTAATTTCTTTTCTGTACCGTGGCAGTTTTTTATTTCGTATTTGTTGCCTAACATATATCGGTGCGTTCAAAGGTATGTGTGGGGGTTCTGTTCGCTTTTCGTTCTGATTGTTAATATATTTCTGTTTGCTTTCCTGTTCCCTTTGATTAATTATGTCATACAGTGCCTTAATTCTATCAAAAGTTTCACTAGTAAACTGATGGTAATAATTAATGTCGAAGGTCTCCAGTAAGTCATGTGTCTCAATGTGACCAAATATGATTTCTAAAGGTTTAAATTTCGTCTGTGAATGTCTACTACGATTGTAAATTATTACTGCGTTTTCAAAAAGGTTTTCGATAAAACTTTATTCTTAGAGGCTGTGATCGTTTTGACTATTTCCAAAATAGTACCATGCGCACGCGCATACGTGGTGATTAATTTGATGCATCCGCATTAAATCTTTGAAGAGGATTGTCAAGTTGATTATCCGTGATAAGAATTTTGGGCATTTTATAATGTGCGAATAGGTTAACGTACGCGTCCACAATGTCTGGGATGTTCATGGATGCTAGAGGATGATACATATAAAATTTAGAAAAGCTCTCTATCGCTGTCACAAATTTCTGGTTTCCCAAAGAAAATATATCCACATAAACGGTATCGAAAGGTTCTCTAGGTGTGGGGGTTAATTTTAGTTTTAATTTAGTGGGATGTCTTTCATATTTTGCCTCTTGGCAAACAGAGCATTCATCAACAAATTCCTGTGCGTCCTTAATTATATTGGGCCAATAATATTCCCTACCTATTTGCGCAGATAATTCTTGCGCTCCGCGGTGACCCGGGATATGCAGTTGTTTTAAAATTTCCCTTTGCTCCTGAAGGACAGTGACATCTTTTAATAGTTTATTAGTGTACAAAAACTTAATAGAATCGTCAAAAGCGTTATGTATCATTTGAGCAATGTTTTCATATAAGTACCTATCCTTCGTATAAATGCAATTAATAACTTTTGGGTCCGTGTATTCGCGTAATACGTTAATCAATTCGTTCTCACCATTATTTCGAGTTATGTGTAGTAAATATCTCGTCTTGTCAAAAAGTTTTATTTTACTTAATTTCGGACTACTGAAAAGAGTTATAACAAATGGCATCTTGTGGAGATTAAGGGGTTTGTCTGTAATTGGCAATGTCGCTTTTACATTCTCCGATTGAGAATGTCTTGTGACACTAGAATTATCTCCTGGAGTTCTTGTTGAATAGAGCAGGTTCCGATTCTCAAAGTGTTCACGTTCTGGGGGTTTGATCCTAATGTCCGACAGTATCCGAATTTTCTCTTGTACAGGTTTTTCGGCAGGTTCCGCCACCAAGCATTGCTCTGGTTTCAAATTTTCCTTAGGTAAAAATTCGTCCAAGTCGCTCGGGTCAATGTAACTTCGTTTGGCTATATCACCAGGATGGTTAAACATAGAAAGCAAGTCCTCCTGTGTTTCCACCGGGTAGGTCTCCAGTCGCGATAAGAAGTCAGCATTAGTATTAGCTTTCCCCTTTTTATAAGTTATCGTGTACTCGAATTCCTCCAACTTTAACCGCCACCTTACCAATTTTGAATTGGGCTCCTTAAAATTAAATAACCACTGAAGTGGTCCATGATCTGTAATGATGTTGAATTTCTGCCCGTACAGATACGGTTTAAATACCTTGGTCGCCCAAACTATTGCCAAACATTCTTTTTCCACAGTTGAGTAGTTTTGCTCATGACTATTGAGGGTCCTACTTATGTACATTATAGGCCTGTCTTTCCCAATCGGTCCTTGTGAAAGGACGGCACCCAAGCCTACGTTCGAAGCATCCGTAGTTACATTAAATTTTTCGTTGAAATTAGGATAAGCCAAAATAGGGGGGTTTGTAATTAATCTTTTCACCGATTCAAACGCATTTTTAAATTCTGGTGTATGAATAACCTTACTATTCTTTTTCAAACATGCTGTAAGTGGTTTCGTTATGGTCGCGTAATTCCGTATGAATTTTCGATAATATCCGGATAATCCTATGAATGATTTTATTTCCTTTTAGGTCGACGGCAACTTAATGTTCTTAATTTTGTCAAATAATTTAGGGTTAGGTTTAATTCCCGTTGTTGTTATAATATGACCTAGATATTCAATCTCCTGTAAAACAAATTCCGATTTTTCCAATTGTATCTTAAATTTATGCTGCTGCAACCTTCTAAATACCTGTTCGAGATTTGAAAGATGTTCTTCGAAAGTTTTCCCCAATATTGTTATGTCGTCCAATTAAACAAGACATACCCTATTAATTAAGCCCTTTAATACATTATTCATGACACGCGGGAGCATTCCGCAGACCAAATGGCATACGAACAAAGTGCCAATGTCCCCTCTCGGTGGTAAGCGCTGTTTTATGTCTATCCTCAGGTTCAATTTCGATTTGGTGGTATCCGCTTTTCAGATCTAATTTCGAAAAGTAATTTGAACTTCCAAGCAAATCTAAAATTGACGTAATGTTGGGTATCGGGTATTTATCTTCGATCGTCTTTTCATTTACCTTTCTAAAGAGCTGTATGGTGATTCGCTCTCGGTAATAATATTTTGCCTACGTAATTCCTCCACTTGCCTATCAATTTCCTGTTTGTGTATATGAGGAAAACGATATGGTTTTACAAAAACTGGTACATCAGAATTTAGGGGAATTTTATGTTTAATTGTATTGGTAAACGTCAATACGTCTCCCTCCTTATAAAAGATTTCTTTAAAGTGATCGCATAAATTTTGGATTGAAATTCTTTTGTCTTGAGATAAATGGTCTAACTCCAATTGAAGGTGTTGTACATTACTATTAGGTCTCATTATAGCGCTACATATATCCGTATCATTCTCATTGATATGCATATTTTGATAAATCTTTTTGGGTCTGCTCTATTAATTTCGCCAAAAACCGAGACCTCACAGTGAAAGTTATTCGCTACTGTTATTGTTTCGGGAATGATTACGTTGCCCTGTAAATGTTGTTGTGAAACCCTTATTAGTCCTTTTCTAAATGAATTGACTTTGTTTTACGAAACTAGAGCTATCATATCTAAATAACGGGTAACTTATATCGTTTAAAGTTATGGTACCTGTTGAATAATTGACTTTGGCCCCTATTTGATCAAGACTCTCTGAGCTAAGTAATGCGTCGAAATAGGAGTGAAATTTGACTACGAAAAATTTCAAAAATTGTTCTTCCAAAAACAAATCCACTACAATCGACCTATCGTGCTTAGTTTGGGAATTTATGGTACGCAGAATAAAATTTTCGTTACATAAATAATTAGAAAAATAAATATTTGAAGGTTCGGGATTAATCAATGAATTAGTTGCGCCTGTGTCTATTAATATTTTAAGTGGTGGATCACTAGTTACTATATAGGGTAATGAACTTAATACTGGTTTCTCTCCGAGGCAGTTAACTGAAAATTTAGTACGTTATGTGCATTTTCGTCATTATTACAATATGGCAAGGATACATCGTTTCCATATAGGTATGGGTCAGGATAAGAACTCGTATGTTGTTGGTCTGATTCAGGGTAATTGTACCTATCCACGTGGTTATTCAAAAATTCGTCGTTATAATTTTGTGCCTGTTCACTACACTCATTACCTACGGTTTTCTGGTCTTGGGTAAAATGTTCTGAAGAATTTCCATGATCAATTTCGGTATAGTTAAGATTAGGCTGTCGCCAACGTCTAAAATTCGAGGACTGGTAATTCGGCCTTTGAGTACTTTCGCTCACGTCATTAGTCCTGTTCGGGTTATTGTTATTATCGGTATTCCTGTTTAGATTGGAAGGCTGATTTTGGGATTCCCCATTTAAATTACGCGTTGAATTTCGGGAAAAAAAAGATAAGCTTGATTATGTATTCTCCATTTTGGTTGATTCGGGTAATTGGGACGCGCGTTAATTTGATTTTGACGTAACTGACTCACATTGTTATTAAATGAATTGGGTAGAAATCTATTAGGTTGAGGCACCTTGGGTTGAAGGTTTGAAGGGTTACGAGTTGGCTGTTTCAAAGGTTTAGTTTGTGGGAAATGTTTCTCTATTGAATGTTTAGTAACGAATGTTAGTACCGTACCAATAGCCTGTGTCAGAGTAGAAAAGTTCCTGACGTCCAAAATGGTTTGCAAAATCGGTGGACTGTTCGAATATAAAATTTCCAAAGCAGTTTGTTCATTAATTTGTTTATGTACAACCTTCTGATCGACCATTAAATCATTTTCCCTGGAAATTTTAATGTCTAACTGTGTTTGAGAATGAAGTTGGCTAAATTTTCATTTGGTTTAATTTTGAGATTTTTAAATCTATGTGCCAAAATTTTCCTATCGATGTGATCTTCGAATTTATTCCTGAGCACATCCCTTAACGATGGCCAGTTCTGTATGTCAGATCTACACAAAACTAAGTCGTTCGCCTCACCTAATAATTTTGAACATATCAAACAAAATACATAGTCGTTGAGAGTCTCGTCATCTGTGTTTCCATATCTATTAAAAAACTGATCAATACGTGAAATAAATGTCTCGAGGGTGTTAAGATTACCATCATACTTAGGTAAAATATCGCCGTAATTTTTTGCAGCGGAAATAAGTTGTTCTGTGTTAAGTCGCTGAACATTATCGTTCTGCATAATAAAATTTGGTAAAATTTCGCTTCGTCCGAAACCTAAAAATCCCTCTCCTGACAAGTTCAATGAACCAAAAGTCGCGTTCAAATCATCTAAATCGTCACTTCCGGTTGATACATTCATTAATTGACATTAACCTAACCATCTTATAGAACTATTACCTATAACTTATAACTAATCGAGTACACACAAACTCTTTTACAAAAATGTTTCGTCCTACATGAAAGAGTAAATCATCATTCTTAGACTTACTGTGTTCTTCGTGACTTGATGATTCTCGATGAGGTGATTTCGTTGCTATAGGTCACTTGATGATTGAGGTCGTTGCTTGATTGTTGTTTTGTGGTGATGTTTGCTGTTTTGACCCGTTCGTCCTCTGATTCTGTCTTTCGTCGTCGCTCACAAATTCCAAATCCGCAGGGTCGAAACGGCAATCCACATCACAATCTACACAATTTTCACAATTTTGACAATTTTCCCAAATTTTCACAATTTTGGCCCGTTTTTGGGCGGCACTTCACTATCACGGATTGTTTTTCTCCGAATTTTGACAATCTGTTGGGAGTGCAGCGGTTCGACAGAATCTATTTCATCCTTCACCACACGGACCATATTTTTCCGAACTTTTAGTGGTTACTAAATTAGGCAGAAACTTTGATCCGTCACGACTGCGCCAGTTTTAGTTTCTTCTCGGAACTTTTGTTTTTTTAAAAAGAACTCAAAATCTTTTAAACAAACTTTATTCCTAAGAAACACTTTTGGACAATTACTTATTAGCAGTACCCTATGGGCGGCAGCTAATCAGACATAAAAAGTCTTAAAAGTAAAAGTACAGTAAAGGTGAAGATGTACCTGTATTTATAAATTAAATTAGCTGATGCTGCAATAAGTGCGAAATACCCCATTCCTAACGTGGCGTGATATCTTGCGATGCGTGGCGTGATTTTGTTGTGGGAACATATGTGTTAGCTTGGATAACTCCTATTGGCTATTCACGTTTAAAATATATGAGTTTAGGCCAACTACCTACTATACCAAAATTCCACCTTCATGCGCACCATATATAACATCTCACTAATTTCATACAAAATACAAGTTCAAATACAAATTTTGATACCGATATAAATTATAGGTACGTTAGAAGGTACTCTTTCATTATTTAATACAAGTTCATTAAAAACAAATACGTTTATTCAAGTACTAATATCTTAAAAAAAATAAAATAACAACCTTACTGTAAATGCCATAAACTATAACTCGCAAGTTTTTTAACTACAAAATTAAACAATTAAAATTAGCGAAAATAATTTATCAAAATTACATATTGAGTTATTTTTCATTTGTTTCTTTGTACCTTGATACCTTCATAATATGCGCAATAAGGGTACATAACGTTATTTTATGCATTGCAGTTGAATTTTAAATTCGGTTCATTTCGTTTTTTTTTTTTGGGTGGCGCATGGCGTTGAGCGTTACATTTTTAAACTAGTTAGTCATTCAGATCTTATTTGCTGTTGCTTAAATTAGTAGAAATTGCTGTTTTTGTTTTGTTAGTTATTTTGAGTTTACATTTTATGTTTAATTAAGTTATACTGAACAAAATTACAGTCCGTTTGAATAAAACAAAAAAGTTATAAAAAATAAAATAAATAAATCAATACAAGAAGGGAACAGCGAAGAAGAAAAGTAAATGAAAGAGTTCGAATACACAACAGTCACAGATAAGGTCTCAAATACGTAGTAAGATACATAAGTATTGCATAGTTGATTGTGTCTACAGCTTTAATGTACTGTATAGCTGTTACATTTTTTTGTAACTGTTATATCTACCGCTACATGTTCGATGGCAAGACCGCACGCCGCAGTCGTAAACGTGTAGGCATCGACGTTTACTAATGGACATACCTTAGCGGTCAGAATTGTGGTACAACAAAAGAAAGAGATGGAATGAAGTTTCAGACAATATCTCTCACGATAGTACGTAAACGTGTCATGAAAGAGATAGCACTAGTTCGAAACCATACGCCATCTCCCTCAATTTTCGAGCCAAGAAATTATTACAACGACATACGGCTAAGGCACGTCCATTAATATATGTCTATGCGCGTAGGTACTTTGTACCGAGTACACTAATTGTCGACATTCGGATCTCGACGAATACCGGGTATTTTGTACCCGGAAGTTATAATATTGACATCACTACTTAGCAGGAGAATTCAAATCAGCACTAACAAACGCATATTCAATACAAATACAATTCCCTCAAGCGCAATCTGCTCATCATTTTTCGAAATGACAATTTAAGAATTACTAGTAGATGTATCCATATATCCAGCTAATAAATTAGTTTGCTCATGATTTGCTCTGTTTCATAAGGACAGGACGTTACAAAAAAATAATAAACCAATTCAATGAATCATCATTATCAACTGAAACTTCTACATCGAAAATTCAAGGTTCAATAGATGATATCGAAAAAATTCGGGGATTTTTAAAGGAGAGTATATAGTGTAGTGTTTGTTAATGTACTTACTTTCTCTCTAGCTTTTTTGGATCTCTAGTTCATTTTATGAAATAGTAAGTCCAAATAACTTTATAATATTTATAAAAATTTAATTTTTTTTAGAATCACTTCAAAATTTAAAAAATGTCTTGTATTTCTCAATCAAGTGGTGAATTACTGGAGGCTTTTATTGAAAATACAAAGAAAAATTTGAACTGGGAGGAATTGAATTACACCGAAGAAATTGTGAAATGTGTTTTATTGCAGTCGACCACTGATGAATATTTGCGAATTAAGGATAAGTTTGATTCAAGCATGAGAATTAAATCTCCCATTAATAAAATTGAAAGAATACAAAATCCATATTTACTTGCAGCGTATGAAATTAAAAAGGCCGAAATAACTAAAAGGTTTTGTAGCCTAAGTGAAAAGATGTTATTTCACGGCACATCAGCCGAAAAAGCCGAATTAATATGCTTAAACAACTTTGATTGGCGTTTAAATGGTGTGAGCCGGGGCCATAAGTTTGGACGAGGGGTTTCGTTTTCACCAAAATCATCCTATTCTCGGCATTATTGTAGTTGGGATAGAGTTGTTTTAGTTTCATATGTACTACAGGCATCATCCCACATCGGCAACGAAAGCACGATATTACCAAATAAAGGGTATGATACAACGCAGAAGTCAACAGGAGATGTAATAGTAAAATATGAAGACAACGAATTTTATCCAGCATACAAAATATTTTTTTAATATGTCATTTAAAGTATATATACTGTTTTTTATGACCAATTTTTGTTATTAATCTCGTTACATATGTTTGATAAATATATATTACTTTTGAATAGACACATTTACATTTGTGGTTACTTATTATACACATCGATTATTTATTATACCATACTTGTGTAATTTTACTTGCTAAAGGAAGTACAACCAAACTTCCAGAAAACTAGGTAGTTATATAGTGTAAGACTGTGATTATCTTCAATATATAATTTTTGTAAACGTTTTAGTTTTGCGATGCAATAAGTGAATGTTATTGTTACTTTATCTGTTAAAAGGTTAGGTAGACTTTTATTTGTACTATCCTAAAATTTTTCGTTATTATATTTGAATATGTATTTATTTTTATATATCTTGTATTCCTTTATCTTGTACTTGTTTTTTTTATTCTATGTGTTGCGCATGTCCGTTTTTGGGCACATGTCGACTTTCATGTAGGGTGCGAGAGCGCATTGCCTGGACATGGCCTAGCAGTGTTCGGAACCGTACGATGATTATCGTACACATACGATAATTTCATGTCTACGTACGATGTACGATATCATATTATTATCGTACGCAGATTGTACGATAATTTTCATGCATTCAAAATTTATTTTATTCTTACCCTCTCAGACAATATCACGAAGACATTTTTTTATTAGCGAATATTTTTTTTCTTTTTTCTCACAGCGCTATAAACATTTTTGTTATACGCAGTGTTAAATTTAGAAGAACGTGTCTGCAAAAGAACGTTATCATGCTAGTATGTAGGTTTTTCCTCGGCAGGTAACATCCCTTCGTGTTGGTCAGCAGATGGGTCGATGGTCTTCCCATCCACAATTTTGTGATTGTAGTCATGTAGCCACTAACCATAGCCAAAGTCAAAAACACCCCACTAACGTACCTCCACCCCCTATATCTTGTTATATTTAAGTATTTTTCTATTATTGATTTTTAATTTAAAGGGTGGGGGTAGTTCAGATCTGTCTTTTTACACGATTAATACGAGTAATTTACTAATTATAGTGATTATTTTGAAGAGTACGATAATTTTGCTCCATGTGAGATAATTCTACGCTACAGGTACGATAGTTTCCTCGCTTCAGGTTGTGAACACTGTGGCCTAGACGCCTGGATATTTGCTTTTGTACGTTTGTACTGTTCAGTACCGGTTTGAAGATTGCCTTACTTTAAACGATTAGTTTACCTTTGTGCATGTTATAAATTACAATAAAATGTTTTCGAAATTTACATATTCGTATTAATGAAGATGGCAGACAAAGGGTCTGCTCATAGCAATTTCGCTGATTAATTCCCATTTATTAATATGGATCTTATTTAAAATATTCAACCTACTCTTTCATAACGTCAGGTAAATCAGTAAATCTTCAATTAAATTTAGAATTTATATGTGGGATTTATTGAAAAAAACGAGGGGGGGGGAAATGCGTGTATTAAGGATATATGTTCAGTTCAATAATTTGCTTAGGAAATCGACCGCCTGTTTAAACCACCATTCTAAATAAATAATAAAGTTTCATCCATGTTTAAAAAGATAAAAGGTATAATTCAACAACTGATACAAATAACACAAATGTAATGGAATGTAGAAGTAAAGTGGAAACGTCCTTCTTACATAAAGTGATGGCATAGTAGGTAGCTGACGATTTTTGAATTGATATAGACTGTTAAATAATTGGCTTTAACTGAATTGTGAATGCAAGATTGACCTTTTAATGTTTGAGGACCGGTATTATTGACAAATAAAGAGACACAGTCAAGAAATGTAAACTGTGATTACTAGAGGATTGTACATTTCCGAAAGGTACGCAAGCAGACAGCGAGAGTTCATATGAGGCGGTAGGAAGTAACACTAGTTCGGCCATATTGTTACTAATTCCTTAAAATCCTTCTTAATTTTCTCTAGTCATTGGTGGCAATTTGGGGTACTTTTGGATGTTTTATTTATAATTCCATTAACAGCATTTTAAGTTGCTCCATTTGAAGCAGGGTGAGAAGAAGTAGTTTTAACATGCTCTATATACTAAGTTTGGATAAGAATTGTTGAATTGTCAATGAAGAATCGTTGTCAGATAAAATTTTTAAGGGTAGACGCCAAGTTAAAAAATATATAACGCTAATATTCTACCTTTAGATGAATGTGATTTTACTTATATTAATTAGTGTAAATTAAATTATACTATCTACAGTAGTTTTTGAATTTCGAACAATTTTCCTTTTTTTAATAGAGGTAATGGACGCACAATCATAATAGCTACATATTTAGAACCCGCAAACGACGTACAACTTACTACAGTCTATTTCCATTTGTTAGAATTGTGAACCTGAAGAAATCTGCGCAAAGATAGAAAGAATACACATACTAAGCGTGAGCAAGACAGAAATAGTTGGAACAAGCTTGATCGAGAAGAGCTTTCGATGGGCGATCATAGGAGATCGGTTAGAACTGTACAGTACTAGACGAAAATGTTTAGCAATTTCTTAAAACAAAAATATATATAAATTAGTAATAGAAAACAAAGTAAACGTTTTAAAGGTGTGTAGAACGTTAAGTTAATTCACTTGTTATTATTTTTTGGCTAAATATGCTTTTAAATAAAGCATATTTTTAAATTTTAACGAGGCAGTTTAAATAATTTTGCAAATAGTACTGTACACTGTTGTCTAGTTCTCGCTCGATGATCGGTGGAGAAATGAGCTCCGCAGACAAATATGATTGAATTTGGAATTATGCTACGGCGCATCCTAATAAAGGGAAGGGGCATATCTCTAACTTCTTGAAACGAACACTAGTAAAGTTTGAATTAGTGATTTGTTCATATCCTAGACTAGGTAAATAGATGTAAAACTATCGAAATTTTGACGATACTAGTGACATCTAAGTTTACCATACATTAGTAGACGCTACTTGGAATATATATATATATGGTATTGGCAAAGAAAACTTCGAATTTCACTGCCATCTATACATAAAACTATGAAGGGTAACCTAAGGCGCGCATTTCAAAATTACACTGAATTTTATTTTTTTTTGTTTTAAATGGAAATTGAAGAAAAAAAAATAAAATTAACAAATTTAATAACAAAGTACAAATGCAGTAATAAATACAATTAGCACAATATACGAGTAAATAGCAAACATCAATTAATTAAAATATAGATACTAAGACAGGTATATTTGTATGAACAAAGAAATTGTTCTTTACCTAATTTAGTACTGCTTCCTGCTTCTACAGGGGGTGCTAACGATTCAGAAACTGCAGAAATACTAGCTTCTGTATTGTCCATTGTGAGTGTACTTTCTATAACAAATAATTATATATGTTTTGGATATTTGAAACTGTTATCTGCATAACTACCTGCAGTTGAAACAATTCTTCTTTTCCCGTCATATGTTTTCACTGGATGCAGTACTTTTTCATCTTTTAATGGGGCAATTCCGTCTGCTTCTATTCCTCTACCAGAAGAAGTTCTACAAAACATTTTTTTTTAGAACTTAAGTTTCACAACAACAAATTACAATACCTGCCACTTTCGTTGGAACCGCTGTTACTTCAGGAAAATGGAAAGCGGCATCTTGACCTTTAACTCCTGCAGGAACTGTATAATCTACGTAGAACATTTCAAATTAATTTGACCCCGTAATAGTGTAGACTGTACATCACGGTTTTTCTGNTAGGTAGTACTCACCAAGTAAAGTAGTGTAGTAGTATTTACTAGAATTTTGTTTATTATTTGTTTAAAAATGAATGTGAGTGAGATACAGGCCCTTAAAGTTTTCTTAATCGGAGGAAATTCCGGTAGGTACGGCCCTGGCTTCAGCCTTCCGTCAGCTGTTCCCGCCAAACATCGTTTGTCCTAAAACATATCTTCCTAACATTATTCTAATGTATCAGCCCGCCTTCGGCGGGCAGGGGCATTAAACAAACTCGAGTCTGTCATACATCTACCTAACTAAACAATGACGTCATCAATGCATATTTGGCGAGAACAGCTGACGAAGGGCTGCAGCCAGGGCCGTACCAATCGAAATTTCTTCCGATTAAATAACTTTAGGAGCCTGTATCTCAAGCTACATTGGTTTCCGCACGGAATTAATGCTACCACACGATTCTACTTAGTGAGTACTACCTACCTGACTAAACTTCATGTCTCAATTCCAATGTCAACTAATGTAAAAAATGACCCCAAACTTTATTATAAAAGACATTTTCGAAAGAATGATAGTTAGTTAGTTTTTTGACTAGTATGTAACTAATACTCAACACTCAACTCGACCCATGTAAGTTCTTTTTGTACACCTTTTAACAAGAATTAAACTGTTAGTAGTTTTGCCACTTGGTTTTTTCTTTAAACAATTCCACTACAAATTGGAGTTGCAACAATATGTTTTCACTGGATGCAGTACTTTTTCATCTTTTAATGGGGCAATTCCGTCTGCTTCCATTCCTCTACCACAAGAAGTTCTACAAAACATCTTTTAGAACTTAAGTTTCACAACAACAAATTACAATACCTGCCACTTTCGTTGGAACCGCTGTTACTTCAGGAAAATGGAAAGCGGCATCTTGACCTTTAACTCCTGCAGGAACTGTATAATCTAGGTAGAACATTTCAAATTAATTTGACCCCGTAATAGTGTAGACTGTACATCACGGTTTTTCTGTGTTGGACAGAAAACATCCTTTCTTTACTTATTGTAAAGCATGATTGAAGTACTTAATATATTACTTACTTTCAGGATGGGTAAAAGTACTTCTCACAAAAATATTAAAATATTACAAGTTGTGAAACTACTCACTATTGCTCAATAACGCCACAACTACTGGGGAATTGTTCCGATAATCGTAACCGCCGTCGCGTCATCTGTTGTCGTTTCAGTAAAATGTATGTCGCCTAGTATGTCGGTAATGTCGATTTTGGTAATTTAAAAAATTTAAAAACATGAAGTTTTATAATCTATGACTACATCCATACGGATGTTATGCAACTCTTTTAACATTGCATCATGTATACTCTTTTGAATGACAATTCTGTCCCCACATGAAACAATAATTTTTTACCGCTTGCAGGAGGTGATAGAGCACTATAAATCATGAAAATTTAGTAAATGTTCGTTGTCCGAAAGTTCACCCTTTTTCTAGAAAAACGTAGTTGAATGTAAAGGTAAAATCAATTCCCTTCTAAAGAATTTAATAGTTTACAACCTGTATCAGTTAACATATTTAAAATACATAGTAAAAGACGCAACGTCAGCGTGCAAGCACACGCATTATCTCGAACTTTATCGGAAATTGCAAAAGAAGATTATTGCTAATATGCTTATTAAGAACTTTTAGAGAAACTGTAATGTTAATTTTTATAATAATTGTGTGTGTTGTTGTATAATTGTGTAATAGCTCAGCTATGTTACAAACTATATTAGATGTTAGGGAACATGTAACTCTTTCAGCAGCAACTAATACACGGCCCTAAATATTATAACAAAACATCCTCCCGAAAAACAAAAAATTAATATCTCTACAAAAGCTCACATTAACCAACCGATTAATAGTCAGTACCAAAATCAAAGTTTTACCCGAACTTCCCGAAATAATTCCTTCACAAATCGTGGAAATGTAGCACAAAATATTACGCGAAATAATTTGATTAATTAACCGAGAATGCAACCATTCCAACAAAGAACTTATAACCTGAATACACAAAGCAATTATACACTAAGAAGTGTACCGTAGAATCAAAATACTTCCAGGCAATTAAATCAAAACACGAATAGAGGTAATAATGCTCCACTCACAAGAACGCCCCTAAATTTTCCGCAGGATAATAGTTAAAGGTCTAGCAACTTTCAACGAACGGCTTTTGAAAAGTTGGTATCAACCGCGTATGAATTGCACGGAGGTAGAACCAATAAATTACGAAAAACAAAATCACCGTGGGGACCACAATTACGATGAAGATCAGAATTATTGTGAAATCACGATTGTTATGAGGAAACTAATCCTAAATATGTCCCAGAAAATTGTTGTAATTGTAGTAATACAGAAGAGATCCACTCAGTAGGTTGTAGTTAGGAGCAGTTAAATCAAGACCATGTGGATGTCGTAAATTTTCAACCACCTGCCTCGGACAAAGATTAAATAACAGTTTTTTACAAAATTTTAATAGCCTTAGCACGTTACCATGCTTAATATTGTAATGTTTGTTGGTTTAAGAAAATTAAATTTTAAGACTGATAACCACAAAAACTATTTATTTACACTAATGTTGTTATACCACTTTTTACTGCGCTTCACTTCTATCACTGTCAATTTATTTCCGGATTCACTTCTGCAACGGTCAATTTATTTCTTCTTCTCTCGGCGATCGTTTCTTCCTTTAAATACTCTTTTGTTTACTTTCTGGAGTCTTCTGGAAACATCCGGATAGTTTATTTTTCCTTTGAACTGTTTAACTGCTTTCCCAGAACGCAGGTACGACACACATTTACAAATACGGAGCACATGAAGAAAGGCGCCCGCGGCTCGTCGGCGAATCGATAAGCCGTTCATGCACACGTGTGCCCGATCGCACACAAACACACTCGTGCTCGCTACAATGTTACATATAGGAAATAACACTTATTTAAAAATCTTTGTAGATACTGGCACTACAAAGTCGTTAATAAATCCTAAAGTAGCTTATAATTATTTTCAAGATTATATTTATAAACACCTTAGAAAAAAATGACGGAAACTATGAATGTCTTAACGTAGATTGATTTCAGGAAGAGCAAAATCTGAAATTTTTCTTAGTTATGTTCCATAAGGACTTTGACATTCTTTTAGGTTCAGATAAATTGGAAATTATCAACGCGAAAATAGATTACGAGATAGGATCATTTGTATAATCAAATTGCAACAAAATTAGAGAAACGGAAATTTTCAGTACCAATTAAGAAAGGACCCATAGTAGTACCACAACAAGAAGGAAATCACGTAATAATTCAGGAAACGATAAGAACCACAGATA
The DNA here is from genome assembly GCF_000699045.2 of Agrilus planipennis. Lineage (NCBI taxonomy): Eukaryota > Metazoa > Arthropoda > Insecta > Coleoptera > Buprestidae > Agrilus > Agrilus planipennis. The sequence continues at coordinate 198,538 of NW_020438986.1, read as the reverse complement.
TTTATCACTGCCAGTTTTCAACTTTTAGCACATCAAAAATAAAAGCCCCATCGGAGACAAAAATTAAGGCACCACATAAACCAAAGCGAGCTAGACGTTTGTAGTACGTACACGACTAATTCATTTAGGAACACACCACAATTGTACTTCCTTTAAATTTATCTCATTTACCGCAGAACCAAAAGGCTAGAGTGGTTAGGAACTTATGTGAAGAATATGGGGATATTTTTTTTTTAAGAAAATGATGTATTAACTTTCACCAATGCAGGTAGAAACAAAATACCTCTATATTCGGACAATCTAGTTAACGTTCAGCTTTATAGATTCTCACAAGTGTAACGCAGCGAGATAGATAGGCAGGGCGAAGAATTAAAAAGACAAAATACCATCATTATTACTAAACTTTTAACATCGTGTTTAAAAAAACTCCAAGATCGAACACACAAGAATTCATTAATACCTTTAACACTATAAAAAGAAATTTTAATAATCCCCCAACACTAACTTATCCAGATTTTAGCAAACCATTCAACGTAACTTGTGACGCTTCCCAAGGTCCAGTCGGGCAAGATAAACCAATTATGTACATGAGTCGAACATTTAGTAACACAGAGGTAAATTACTCTATTTTCGGGAAAGAATGCCTTGCCAGGCCAGAAATTATTTAGACTTCATATTTATGGATAAAAATTTAATACAAACGCCGATCACAAGCCTCTTCAGTGGTTATTTAATTTAAAAGAGTCAAATTCAAAATTACTAAGATGGAGACTAAAATTAGAGGAGCATGAATATAATATAATTTATCACAAAGGATAAAACAACGCAAATGCTGATTTCTTTTCAGAAATAAATGCGAACCCAATTGAAATTGCGGACGATTTGTTAATCTATGTTCAATAACCCAGCCGACGTAAATATAAAAAAACCAATCGAACCTAGTGACCTAGATGACCATCTTCTTACTAACGACAATGTTAAAACAGGGACAATGCAAACAACGAATCTTTAACATAGATTTAACGGATACTTTGGAACACTTAAGGTAAACCACCTGATAAAGAACCAATAATTCAAATTCCACATTTAAGTAAAAGAACAACCTCTGTATCAGAAAGCATCACAGCATTCACAGGCTGAAAACACAAATGCCACATTGCCATTGACAGATAAGCCCTTAAATAATTTAAGAATCAGTTTACATTTTTTAGTAAACCAGCTTTAAATAAAATATATCCTTTTGATAAAACTCGGTATTTAGTTAAGATCATGATAACGAATTACGCCTATGAAATTATAAATATATTTAAAGAATACGATACGCTAACCCAAATGTTATAAACGCAATTTACGATCAAAATAAAGATTTATAAGAAGAAATAGCCTGCCTAATTAACCAAAATTTTGATAGTAGTACAATGTTTGTATGCAAAAGTAAACGAAGTATACTTAAAGACGTTTTAAACCTCCAAATGTAAATGAACATTTTAAATCAATTTCATATACCAGACCACCAGAACTTGCTGTAGGAATAGAATTTGACCAAACATCTCGAAAGATTCCCAAAATTACGTAAATCACTGTAATACGTGTCAATAAGCAATAAGTACGAGAGACACTCCGTAAATTATAAACTAAAATTAACACCAACAGCTAAAGTTCCGTTCGAATCAATTTTTATTGATATATTCTTTTTTCATAAGCGCAAATATCTTACCCCATTTGATTTATTTTCATGTATCAACCTTTAAATTCTATGAATTATCCAGACTTAGTGGAAGTTTACATAACTTTATTTATTACAAAATGCCAAAACTTTTAATAGCCGATAACCAGTTCAATAATTCTTTATTTATCGAAATGCTAAAAATGCATAAGGTACAATATCATTTCATTACGGCAATGCATCCCAATAGCAATGGTCAGATAGCGAACGCATGGTACTATCATTGAAATAATTAGAACAACTTCAAAGAATAAAATTTCGAGAACGCTGTAATCATTTATAACCGAACGATCCATTCCCAGACCATTTACAAGCCAAAATAATTGTTATTTGAACACTAAGGTAACAATGACCTTTTGGAAGTTTTTGACATTAACCATTATTATGAATATTCAACGGAAGCCTATGACTCAATTAAACAATTATACGAAACGGTAAATCATACACAGATAAGTAAAAAGGAGAAGAACATCGCGTATCATCACTAAACATTTTGCTAATTATAATACTGGACAATCTATTTATTTAAGGACATCACAACGCGACAAAAAGACACCGGGATATAAAAAAAACTGTAAAAACAAATTTGGAACATAAAATCATAACCGAAAAGGATAAAGTATATCATAAAAAGGAATTAAAACGATCTAGGAAGATAACATCAAAGAAGTTTGTTCGAGATGAGATTGTGGATGATTTTCATTCTATGCATCTGGAGATTTCTATATAACAGAATAACATATTGTATTTTTGCTACAGGTCCCAATTTTAAACGAAATTTAACTTGTATCACTTATATTCAGTACCGACCGTGTCTAACATTACCATCACTCCTCCTACATCATATGTTGCTATTCATGAAAACAATATTAATTTTTTAAAGCAAAAATTTAATTTAATTCAGAAACAGTACCTACTTTTGTTCAAATGAGGATATAGAGAAAACTTATCAACAGGGCACATGTATTAAAATTAAAGATGATCCCAGAGGTAAACATATTCCGGTCGAGATCAATGACATCTTAGTAGAACCAATTAGTGACGAATGGTGTCTTCTTCCAAAAGAAACAGCGATTCATATTAAATGTGAAATGGAACAGATACATCGATTAAAGGGAGTATTTTTAATAATACTGCCTTATTCTTGTTTATCGATGGTCAAAGATTTTGTAAATACTAATTTACAAGAAACAAAACAAAACTCACTAAATGTTAAACCTATATGAATAAATCTTAAAGCAGTTCGTGTTGATGAAATTAACTCTTTAAACCACTGACCCAATTGTTTATTTACTAGAGGAAAGTTTTTGGACAAACGGTTCAAATATATGTTTAGTTTTGTTGTTATGTACTTTTGTATTTTGTTATAATAGAAATAAGATTAAATGTTTGAATAAATTTAAGAGACCAGAGGTCAGGGAAAAAGACAATTCACAAGCGTTTCCTTTACCTCAAAGAACAATGTAAATTCGTTGCCGAAATTTTTTGGGCTTCACCCCTAAAATTTCATTTTATGGGCGGAGGANTGATGAAATTAACTCTTTAAACCACTGACCCAATTGTTTATTTACTAGAGGAAAGTTTTTGGACAAACGGTTCAAATATATGTTTAGTTTTGTTGTTTGTAATGATTGTAATTTGTTGTAATAGAAATAAGATTAAATGTTTGAATAAATTTAAGAGACCAAAGGTCAAGGAAAATGAGCAAGCGTTTCCATTACCTTAAAAAAGAATGTAAATTCGTTGCTGAAATTTTTTGGGCTTCAACCCTTAAATTTCATTTTAAGGGCGGAGGAGTTATCATATCCAAAATACATAGTAATTATAGAAAGACGCGTGCAAATTATCGGAAACTGCATTCTTCTGTTGTTAATATGCTTATTAAGACCGTATAAGGAAACTGTAATGTTAGTTTTTATCATAATTGTAATTTAGTTGTTTTTCCACAGTTAAACCGCAAACATCTTCGATTGGAAATAAATTAACGCACATTGTATTGTTTTCTTTCGACGGGATAACAATTCATGTTTTTTGGGCCAGTCGACTTTTAACTTTAAAAATAAAAAACATTTTTAAAAATTAAATTCGGCGGCAGAAAACATTAACCTATCTGGCTTACTCAAATTGAGGTAGTTAGACAGTTTAGTCGTCGATATTTGCATCTCTATTATGTTACAAATATATTATGTATTTCTCAGTTAAAATAATTTTTCCAATTTTTATCTATTTACTGGTACATTCATGTAAGCACGATTTGTCGATTTAGGACACTTAGTTAACACAAGTGTTTTGGCAATAACGCACTACTCGACTTAAAAGACACTAAGTAATAGTAGCGCGCACGCCATGATTTCTATTTAAGAAATCGATTGCGAAAAATTGAATTGATAAAATGCAAGCTTGAACTATGTTAGTGTCAAAAACCAACTTTATGATTCTAGATGATGTATTATACAAAATTATTACAAGTTGAGGGCAATTTGAAGACTTAATCATAATTAACTACTAATCGAGTATAGGTCTATTCAAAAATATAAACTAAAAATCTAGAATCTTCATTCTACTATTGTAATAGTTGTTTGCTACCAAGTTATTCTCAAGATCTGATCTGGAATTCGTAGACTTTCTTTCATGACTAAGAATATAAGAGGCCTCAATAATAATCAAAGGCTCTAATACTTGACAAAGTTTACTAAACATTGTCCATTCCTCATTGGATATTAATGGTAAGTCCTTTCTCAGTACAGAAATCGTGCTACATATGTGGTTTTCAAAGTCTATGAAACGGTTAAGCGTTTGGAATGTAGGATCTTGTCGGAACATCCTGTATTACCGTTTAGGGATTTCATCCGGTTTGTCGATTGTCTGCGATTTTAACAGTTTTTCTTGTGCAAAAGTACTAGTTTTAAAATGGCGTACTGTTGTCTTAACCTTGCCTAGGTTCACTTAAATGAGCCCAAGACTATCCTAGACGATAAGATTAAGAGCGTGCCCAACCGAAATATTTCCAGCCAATATCGGCTATTGTTTTTTTTAAAATTAGCAACGTTATCGCTGATGACGAAGTTGTCAGTATTTGTTAGATTTCACTCTTCAGTAACGTTAATTAACGCCGGTTGAATATTATCACTATTGTGCGAATTTGAAATTCAGCACATTTCAGTAAAAATGTTCTCAATTCAAGTGTCTCATCAATATAATGTCCAGTTACGGCAATGTATGAATCGTCTATTCTTGACGTCCACAGATCAGTAGTGAGACAAATATTATCCACGCCCAGCATCTCGTTTTTATTTTTTTGTACCGTCACTTCATAAATATTAGGTATCACAATATTTGATACTGTTTTTCGGGATGATAGCTCATATTCTGGTATCCATTTTGCAAATTTTCTGAATGCCCGTTCCTCTATTAAAAAAAAATAGCCGGTAACTAACTATAAATAAATCTAAAAGATCTGCATCTATTTTTCTTTCCATGTATTGGAATTTTTTTTTATTGCGTATCTATCTCTGATCCGACGGGACTTGAACCTTAACGAAACTCTGGTACAAACTAGAGTGGGTGGATCGGCTTGCGAGTTTCGATGATTTAGGGAGCCGGACCATAGTTTCAACCATAATGGAGGGGTTCTTAAAGAGAAACCAGACTAAGACAGATCCCTGAAAGAGGGCAGCAGTTCTTTCAGTACTCAGGGTGGCAGAGATCACGAGGATCGGTATGGCACTCTGATGCACAATACTGCGATGTGGAAGGCAACGGGAAACCACCACATTATGATCCCGAGTAAAACGTTCAACTACTGAAATTAAATGATGGCGTCCTCTGGGGTAAAGCACTCCGGACGTAAACTAGTCCCCCATTCGGATGTCCGGGCGGGGACTACCTCGGGGGATGTCATCAATAAGTGCAATAGGGATAGGTGCAATGTTTCACGAGTCGGAGCGTGGAATGTTAGGTCAATGAGGCAGGTAGGGAAATTAGAAAATTTAAAAATAGAGATGGATAGATTAGAATTAGATATAGTAGGTATAAGTGAAGTCCGTTGGCCCGAAGCTGGAGACTTCTGGAGTGGGGACTTTAGAGTAATACATACAGGATCTGTAGAAGGTAATTCAGGTGTAGGAATTGTAATGCGTAGGAAAGTAGGGCAGAGTGTAGAAAGTTATTTACAAAAAAGCGATAGGATAGTTATGGTTAAATTAAACTCAAAGCCGGTAAGAACGGTATTAGTGCAGGTCTACATGCCTACATCATCTTACAGTGATGAAGACGTAGAAGCAGTTTATGCAGATATAGAAGACGTGTTAAGTTTAGTGAAAGGACAGGACAACCTAATAGTTTTAGGAGATTTCAACGCAGTAATAGGTGAAGGTAAAGTGGGTGCAATAGCAGGTTCTTTTGGATTAGGCAATAGAAATGATAGGGGAGATAGGCTGATAGAATTTTGCGATAAACATAACTTAACCGTCGCGAATACTTTATTCAACCATCACGTTAGGAGGCGCTATACGTGGAAGATGCCAGGTGATTTAGGGAGATATCAGTTAGATTACATACTTGTTAGGCAAAGATTTAAAAATCAAGTGAAGGACTGTAGGAGTTATCCAGGAGCAGATATAGATAGCGATCATAATTTAGTAGTTATGAAGACCAATCTTAAATTCAAAATTCTGAAAAAGAGGGCAGGTAGGAGACGTCTCGACTTAGAAAAGCTAAAATGTAACGAAGCGCGTGATAGGCTAGGTAAAATGACAGACGAAATACTAATGGCGGCTGGAGAAACGAATGACGGGGACATAGAGACAGAATGGAACTGCATTAAAACGTGTCTAAAGTCAGCAGCTACAGAGGTACTAGGTCTTAAACAAAACGAAAGTAGGAAACCCTGGATAACAAATGAGATTGTAGGATTAATAGACGAAAGGCGGAAATACAAAAACAGGACAGACGAAGAAGGGCAAAAAAGATATAAAGCTATAAAGTGGGAAATAATTAGGAAGTGTAGGGCAGCTAAGGAACAGTGGATTGATAGGATGTGTAAAGAAGTAGAAGAAAAGTTTGAAGTAGGTAAAACCGATGAGGCTTATAATATAATTAACAGGAATTTTAGAGATGTAGGATACAGTAGTAATAATATAAGAAACGAGGCAGGGGTCATGTTGATAGAAAATGAGGAAAAGGCAGATAGGTGGAAAGAATATTTAGAGAACCTTTACGCAGGCCCTGAGTTAGGAGATATATTAGAGAAGGAAGATAGTGTGGAAATAGATGAGCTTGGTTATCCCATAATGAGAGAAGAGTTCGATGTAGCATTAAAAAATTTAAAGAATAATAAGGCGCCAGGTGTAGATGGGATACAGGGGGAAATTCTAAAACATGCAGGACAAGAGGTTAGAGATCGTATGTTTAAGTTAGTTAGTCACATTTACGAAACGGGGAAAGTCCCAGAGGATTATAAACGGAACGTAGTAGTAACATTACCTAAGAAGAGGGGCGCGGATAGGTGCGAGAAATTTCGAACAATTAGCTTAACTTCCCATGCGTCAAAAATCTTAACTAGAATTGTACAGAGGAGGATGGAAAAAAGGGCGGAAGAACTATTAGGGGAAGATCAATTTGGGTTTAGAAGAAATAGAGGAACGCGGGAGGCCATTCTAGCTTTACGGGTAGCAATAGAGAAAACGATAGAAAAAGGAAAGAGTGCGTACATAGGATTTGTAGATTTAGAGAAAGCTTTTGACAATGTTAAATGGGACAAGATGTTAAATATACTTAAAAATGTAGGGATGAATTACAAAGATAGAAGAGTGATACTTAGTTTGTATAAAGAGCAACAGGCAGTTATAGAGCTGGGGATGCAACGTAGAGAAGTAAATATTAGGAAGGGAGTCAGGCAGGGATGCACACTGTCACCGCTACTTTTTAATCTATACATCGAAGACGCCATCAACATCATTAAAGAGAGTACAACTGTAGGGATAGATGTGCAAGGGCAAAAGATTAGTATGCTTAGATTTGCAGATGATATAGCAGTATTAGCATCTAGCAACTAGAGATAGCTTTAAATAAAATGGAAGCGGTACTGACAGATCAGTACTGTATGAAGATGAAATAAAAGTAAAACTAAAATACTGGTATGCAAGGGAAGAAGAAGTAGGGAAAGATCGAATATAAAGATAGGAGACGAAAAATTAGAAGAAGTGGCTGATTTTAGATACCTAGGAACTCAGATAAGTGCGGATGGAAGGAGTAGTAGGGATATAAAGCAGAGGATAGCACAGGGTTATGTCGCCTTTAATAAACAGAAGCCACTTCTATGCTCGTGATCGGTTAATTTAGAAATTCGAAAAATGTTATTAATGGTGTATGTTTGGAGCACGGCGTTGTACGGGTGCGAAACATGGACAGTGGGAGCGGCGGAAAAGAGAAGGTTAGAAGCGTTCGAAATGTGGTGTTATAGATGGATGATGACGATATCGTGGGTAGAAAAGGTTAGAAATGAAGAGGTAGTGGAAAGAATAGGAGAACAAAGGACTCTATGGAAGACAATAAAAAATAGGCGAGATAGGTTGGTAGGACACCTTCTCAGCCATGAAGGTCTAGTGAGAGACATATTAGAGGCAGAAACAGGAGTTAGGAGGGGTAGAGGTAGACCTAGATTAGATTACTGTTCGCAAATAGTTAAGGATGTGGGCTGTTCTAGTTTTAGGGAAATGC
>NW_020438986.1:173787-188274 GCF_000699045.2 Agrilus planipennis | reverse complement strand
AGATACATTTAAATAAAATGGAAGCGGAATTGGAAAATATTGCTTTCTTTTATAATGATGAGCAATATACTGTCGCTCTAGAAACTAATCGTAAGCGACGATATGTTTGGATTATTAAAATAAAAACTCAAATTTAACACTTATTTAATCTAGAAAAACTTAATGTTACAAAAATATACAAAAAGGTGAAACGCGTGTGTCTAACAGGACAGAGTGTGTCTAACAGGACAGACTAAAGTAGACTCTCGTCTAAAATTAAAAATATTGGACGTGACCAATCGTTCACAACTTCCTTCTTAGAATCTATGCTATTATTCAGTATGAGCACCCCGAAGGGTGGGTGGTCAAAAATGGTTTACATCCCTCTTTCGTCTACAATTCCTACATATGGCTGTAAACAGACCACCCGCTAAAGCAGCAACCTTTGTCTTGAATAACATGAAAAACAATTTGAAAGTTTTAAGTTAACCTTTCGTAAAATAAAACATGAAATAAACGATTTAAAAAATACAATAAATAGTTCGACAGAACAAGCTGCTTTTACTGCCATTTGAGCGCCTGCCATCTGTCTTAATCGATGCACAATTAATTCCACACACATATCACGACTAACTCCAATATATCGTAATCCCGTGTCCTGTCAAGGTCGCCAATATGTTAAAGATGAGGTTGGATAAATAATGCACTTGATTCATAAAACGACGAAATTCTAACTTTATTCAAAAGAATACATATACGTGAGTGACTTATACTCAATCTTATTTACACTTGGGGTGAACAACCACAATTTGACTTTCCTTTCCACCGGGCATGGCGAAAAGCATTGATTGTTGTGCAATCCGTGCCCCTGACCATTTAGTATCCCAGCATCGGGATCTACCGTGAACGCACACTGTAATAAAATAAACTGGGTGGCAGCAACAAAAATAATATTAATTTTTAGTTTGAGTAGCTACCCTGTGGTTGGTTCATATAAAAAAATTGAAAAGGTTTATAAGACTTACTAACAAATGTTATCTCATTTTCACAGTTTAAGATGAAGAAATTAAATTAATTCTGCTTTGAAAAAACTAACTTTTTTGCTTAGTCTTGTTAAACCAATGCTTATTTAGGTACAAACTTCCAAAATATATAATCTATTACAAGTAAGTTTTTGTTATATGGAGCAGATTCTTTAATAATTTAATAATACGTTTGATCATTCTGATTTTGTAATTTTGATGGAGTACAAAAGTAGAGTCGGTTGAAGAAATGGCAAAGATGTGTTATTTGAAATTTTTCGGGAATTTCACGGTCACTTCAGTTACTACTTCCGAGACTTCGCTCCTACAATTTAAGAAAGCAAAAGGTGCGCTTTTCCATAAACCCTCCATATCAAATTGTAATTCCTTAAATATAGATGAAGAAGAAACACAATTGACGTCTAAATTAATAATATTAGGTTTAGTATAAATACTTGTATGATAGAGTTAATTTGTATAATCTTGGCTTGAAGAAGTTATTATCGCGAAACATATGCAATTCTATAATAAATTTCTTGATAGGTAAAACTTTAAAAAACTTTTGGGTGTTTCATTCCCACCAGCCAGTAATGCCGGTGGGCGGGTAGTCCCTCCGGAATATGCCGGAAGGTAGGGCGGAAGGCCCTCTTCAGCCTGCTTTCAGGAATCGTGGGAATGGGTGGGTGGTGGTTCGGGTGAGAAAGATGAGACGGACGAAATGAAGACAGAAGAGAGTGAAAGATTATCTGTGGAATATTACTGCCTCAGCATTTGCCTAAGTGATCCAAGGAAACCACAGAAAAACTTGGACCAAGGCAGACGGACCCGGAATCGAACCGGCGTCCTCCCGAATACTAAGCAATGGTCTAGACCTCTAGGCCATGCCGCTCGGTATGAATAGGTTTGAACAAGTGACGAACTCAACAATTAACAATTTACAAAAGAAATTGAAGCATGCCAGAAAAATCTTGTCAAATAATGAAAATAAAAGCAGTATGAATATTAGATTTAACATCAGGTTATCACCAAATTCCCATAAGTGAAAGGTCGAAATACCTATCATCGTTTGTAACGCCAGAAGGTCAATATGAATTTAACAGAGTTCCTTTTGGATTATGCAATGCCCCAGCTGTTTTTGTGAGATTAATGAATGAAGTTTTAGGCCCGTATAAACAAATTGCAGCAGTATATTTAGATGACACACTAATCGCTACTAAAACCGAAGAGGAAAATTTGAAAAATTTAGAAATAATATTGCAGGTATTCGAAATTGAAGGATTAACCCTGAATTTAAGCAAGTGTATGTTTTTGGCAACAGAAATAACTTACCTTGGTTATGAAATATCCAAAGGAGGAATTCGACCAGGAAATATGAAGATTAAAGCAGTAAGTGAATTCCCTAGGCCGAATAATGTGCATCAAGTGAGACAATTCATTGGTCTCACCAGTTATTTTCGACGGTTCGTTAAAAATTATGTTATCGTAGCACGTCCTTTAACAGCTTTAACAAAGAAAAATACTGTGTGGTCTTGGTCTGAAAGTGAAGAGAATGCATTCACAAAATTAAAAGAAATACTTATCAATAAACCAGTACTTCAAATATATGATCCTTCAGCAGAAACAAAAATTCATACAGATGCCAGTAAACTAGGCATAGTCGGTGTGATGCTGCAAAAACACAATGACTTACTTCATCCAGTTAGTTATTACAGCAGGCAAACTAACAGTGCAGAGAAGAGTTGGAAACGCTAGCGGTTGTGGAAACCATCCAAAAGTTTCGAGTTTACTTGTTAGGTTTAAAATTTAAAATTGTGACAGACTGTAATGCGCTAAAGACAGCTTCAACCAAACGCGACTTAATACTACGAATAGCACGTTGGTGGTTACAATTGCAAGAGTTCGACTTCACAGTGGAATATCGACCTGGAAGTAGATTGGCACATGCTGATGCTCTAAGTCGGAATCCATCTTAAACAGAAATATCACCAGAGGAACGGTTTATACTTAGAATTGAACTTGCTGATTGGGTATTATCTGCTCAATTAACAGACCAAAAGATTTCAATGATTAAGGATATCTTGTCTAAACCTCTTGCGTCTGAATACGAGCGAAAAATTTACAAGGATTATGCACTTAGAAATGACCGAGTCTACAGGATAACCGTTCGTGGGATTCAATGGGTAGTTCCTTGTGGAATGAGGCAACGAGTTCTAAGATCTGTTCATGACGACATGGGAAACTTTTCAGTTGAGAAGACATTGAATACACTGTGCCAGACGTATATATCTTGTTGCGTATCGTGTTTATATAATATAATGCCTGCTGGTCGTAGAGAAGATTTCTTATATCCTATCGCCAAGGAAGCAATTCCATTTCATCCAGTTCACCTTGATCATCTCGGACCTTCTTAAAAGACATCAAAGGAAAATGCACATCTACTTGTAGCTATAGATGCTTTTAGGAAATATGTGTTACTTGAACCTGTCAGATCTACGGAAAGCAAATATGTTACAAGATTTTTGGACAAATTGTTTAATTTGTATGGTGTACCTACACGAATAATTACAGACCGAGGATCAGCATTTACTGCTAGAAGCTTTGAAAAATTTTGCAAGACTTATCACATTATACATATTCAGAATGCTGTCGCAACTCCCAGGGCAAACGGACAAGTTGAACGATTGAATAGAACAATAAAGTCTGCTCTTTCGACATCAACTACGGAAGATACATGGGATCGGGTAGTACCACAAGTACAATTTGCAATCAATAACACTGTTCATAAAATAACAAGACAAACATCTTCGCAGCTATTAATGGGTTACAGTCCTAAATCAAAATCAGATTCAGCGTTAGTTACAGAAGTAATGGACGAGGTTCGATTAGATCCACAGAAACTACGATCAGATGTGTCCGCAAACAAAAACAACGTTTCGATAAGAAAAGAAAAGCACCTCACGTATATAAAAAGGGAGATTTAGTTTTAATTCAAGTGAGGGTATCTGGTGATGGGTCTAGTAAGAAACTGACTCCTCCGTTTGATGGACCAATGCTTATAGATAAAGTTTCGCCTAACGATCGGTACCGTGTAAAAGACATGCCCGGTTCAGTGCGTCGCCAAACCGGTAGTTATAATAATGTGGTTGCCGTTGACCGTATGAAACCTTGGATACCTCCCAAAGGTGTGTCTGAGGATACTTCTAGTGCTAGTGGAGATGATGGAGTTCCTTTTCCCGATTTCAATTAGGAACCTTAGCATCACGAGGACGTGACAAACTCAGGTTGGCCGAATGTAAGGTACGAAATATAAATCATAACGAATATATCAAAACTTTACTCCAGTAATAATTGCCTTTCCATATTTGTTTATTTATCTCATATTTAACATCGATAGGCTGGCGACTGGTATTCCATTTGATTTTGTTTGTATGTGTTGGGCTAGGGTGACGAAAGACCAAAGAAGGAACCACATAAAAACATGTGAGGGTGAGACTGAAGATATAGTAGTATATAGTTGTCTGTTGACAGGTGCAGTGGCGAGCGATGCGATGCGTTGCGATGCGTTGCGCTGCGTTGCATGTGCGATTATCATGCGAATATTATACGATTATGCGTAGATAATATGTGTAGCATAATTGTGCGTAGATAATATGTGTAGCATATTATTGGCTTATTAAGGTGATCACATATAATTGGTATATATATACGTATGTATTTGTATTGTGCACTGTTCTCGGGAAATATTTGTGTTAACACGTTTTTGTGACCATGGTGTTTATTTGGGCTCGTAGTGACTGAGGTCACATATCAGTTGAGCTCGTAGTGGTTGAGGTCACGTTTCTGCTAACCCCAGTATCTCAGGAGAGACGCAGATATCTCCGGTAATGCCTATAGTACGTACTTGCCTTGCTTGGGGTGGGCTCGGTACTATAGCGACACAGGGTTAGGTTCGTCCTACCCTGTTGGTCTCCAGTATGTGCGAATTCCATTAGGAGGCGCGGGAGCGCAAACTCATGATTACAGGTACTATCCACCGACCGATGGATAAACCCTACATGCCGATTATGTTAGACTGGTGAGACATTTCGCAAGTGTTCAATGTGACATGAAGGGTTTGAACCATGTCGCTGCTGTAGGGGCGAAATACTCGATTTCAAAGTAAAGAACTTGTTATAGAATTCAAATTTTGCGACTAATTGTTTGTAGTACTGATCGATTGGCGCCCAATTGTCGCCTGTATGTTTATATTAAAGGCATGATTTCTCATGGTCTGATTCGGAGGAGAGGAATGAAAACGGTGAGAATGCTTTGCAAAAATGTTTATATAATATGATTGGTCAGACGACCCGGGAAACCGAAATTAATTAAATCAGATTGGTTGGAAGAGGTGTGAATGGAATGGGAAGGGATCATATAAAAACTAAGGGGCATGATGAAAAAAATTGTTCTTATGCAGTGTAAACCAAAATGTATTGTTTGTAGCCGTTATGACTTGTTAAACCACTAAAATAAAGAGTGGTGTATTATTTTATTTGGCCGTTTCAAACGTTGGCTATAATAATAATAATCACCACTTGTGCGACACAAATTCGTATATTATTCGCAATTTCATTTCGGTAAATGTGGGGTGCAAAATTTTTGGAGACTTATTTGACATTTTTGATAAGTTTACTAAAGTAACGCACTTTGGCAAATACCTCAATAGTGTTGAAATTTGTCTTAATAAAATTACAATTATCCAGCTGATGCTCATTTACCGATTAATGTTTACGTAACCTACATTTTTTTCTTTTTTTTTTTGTATTCTTACATTTGCTTAGTGCTGTCTGTAATGTACTTATGTTTTTAATTCATTTAGTCTAAACATTAGGTGTATTACTGAATTGTTTGTGCTTATTTGTTTATCTTAAACGTTTTATAAAATCGCCAATATTTACTTCCCCATCTAGGTAGCTGCAGAGTCTTTATCGTACTAAGCTTTTCAGTAGGTACCTATTAGACAGCTATGTTGTCAATTCACGCACAGGACCGGCCTCGGATTGTAAATTATTGCGATTTTCTTAAATAAAAATTTCCCCTTAACCGCGCTTCTGAGCTCATCGTACGATTGTTTATTGCATCTAGTTTATACCCTCCAAAGCTCGGCACTTATTTCTGTTACACCCTGCATACTAATCCAGGCTCAACCCTCCGCCACAGTGGATATTGTATAATTGCCCAAAAAACCTTGAAAACTATTTTTCTTCGGATGGTCCTTTATTGCATATTAAAGCACTAGAAAAGTACAACACTTTGTCTAACAACGACTAACGATTTTTGAAGTAATTTATACCTCTTTTAAAAAAACAATAAAAACTTTCCTTTTAGAGATCCGTAGAATGGCAAAGACGGCCGATAATCAAATACCTATAATAAAATAACAAAAAATAACTAAAGATGAATAATATTATTGGAACGAAAAAAAAAAAAAAATGGTTTCGTGAGGAAAAAAGAGAAGAGTATTGGGGAGGAAAATGAAACGTAACAATGATAGAAAGAAATAGTTTTATTTCTATCTGATTAATAATGCTGTGTAGTTGAACTTCTCAAGACCAAGAAGTGTATTCTACATTTTCAGAATTACTTTTCTACAGTTCATCTAAACTACTTTCTGGTTAATCGAAAGATAATGAAAAATTGAACCTGTTACAAAAATTAATATAAATATACCATACAATATAATAACAACAATTTTTCAAAATTTTGCAATATAATTTTATTTATCAAAAAAAAAAATTAATAGTGTAAGTTGAATGGATAGATGGATGGTTTGTTAATAAAGTGACATTTAATTTTTACATTTTTAAAGGTAATATTCTAGTTTCGTTTAAAATAAAGACCTTCATAATGATTATCTACTACAGGTCCAATGTCTAACTAAAGGAAAGCGTTAGTTAATATGCGTGTTTTAGTTCAAAAGGACATCTATGTGCTGAAATTTTCAGAAATCCTTTATTTTATTCCTCTCAATTCAGGTCCATTCCATTGTTTTATTTTGGTTTTAATTGAGAAAACACCTTCGTTTTGTAACGTCTATAGAATCCTTTCCTTGAAGTTCATTGACAAACCTACGTCACAACTTGTTCAATAAAAACAGTGAATCTGTTGAGTTTTTGTCAGTGGACGTGGAGTCTACAAGTGCGAAACTAGAAGAGTGCCATTGGGTATGTATGCAAATTTTTTCTCATTTAAAAGTGTAATTTGTTTTATTCTGAAATCGACTGTTGGGTCATAGACCTTTCCCGCTGCAAAAGGCATGTTTTTATAATAAACTGAAAACATTTGTACCAAAATATTCACCGTATTCAATTATTTTTTCTCAAAAAATTCATATGTTTTAAACAATTATTATTTCGATACAATATGTTTTTGTACTAGTATGTACATGTACCTATATTGTATGTATTTCGTTAGGATAATCATTCTAACTTCCTGAACATTCGAACAAACGTGTTTTTTGGTCGACGGATTCCTTAAATTCCTGAATATTTTTTTTTGTTGACCTAAGCAGTCCACATTATTAAAAATGTTCTAATGTTTGGTGTTGGTTTGTTATTGGTAGATCTTTATGAATATTTTTATTTGCAAAAATGTGATGTGTAAAGCTGTGTCTCTCAGCCTTTTAGTAGTGCGCCATTATACCCAGTCTTGTTTTTTTAATGCTATAAGAGATTATTAATGATTAAGAAAGAAAACTACTTAAATTCACTTTTATTTAAGAACTCAAACGATATCATATTTTTCACCGCTCAGATCAAAGAACTGACTTTTAAAACACTTCTTTGTTATAGATTTTTCTCTGCTACATTTAGTGAATTTTGATGGTTTTTTCTTCATCATTCATAAAGTACTATAGTAAAAGTATGGAATTCCACTATCTAAAAAGTAATATTCATTTTTATTAAAGTATGTTACAATTATTACTAAGCTTATTATGCATTAAAAAATAGAAAACAACGTTCCCCGGTTTAAATAAACAATTAAAAACCTCAACTGAACCTACAACCTAACCTAGCCTAATCTAACGTTATCTAATCTCCATAAGTCCAAAGGGGAGAAACCTTTACTGACTGTAATGTGATCTAAGTCTAATGGGATGAACAGGGGAATATCTAACAGACAAGTAACAAGCACAATATGAAGCGCGAATCAAGCATCATTTCTACGTCAGAAGTATCCTCGCAAAAGCCTGACACCCAACGATAGCTCCAAACCTTTCATAATTTCCTACTCAACGACAAACAGTATCCTTCTTCCACATCCTCTTTCTACACTTTCTGAATTTTCCTCTTTTTTCTTTAATTTTACCTAGTACCTCTCCTTCTTCACTTCCTCTACGCAACACTTAATTTTTGTGATGCTAAAGTGATATACTACCTTATTTTTAATAGTAAAAGTTGCTTTTACAACTATCATGGGTCTTTACTTACCACCTTTGATTATATTCCAAATGACGTTGAAATATCTAGCTCAGCTATTAGAACATGTACGTTTACACCACTGCCATTTCACTAGGAATGTATTAAATCAAACATTTTTTGTTGTCGTAATTCGAATTATCAAAGTTCGAATATTTCTGAAAAATTAGATAATGAAAACTAAAAAGCTGACTGTAGACATCAACAAAATTTGAAATTAATAGAGCAAAAGTGATTAACAGGACCAGTAAATCATGCTCGGGTCAGGGGGTAGTTGACCTTCTGGACACAGGGAAGGTGGGAGAGGCGCCGATGAAACATTCTTAATAAATAAGGAAATTACACGAGGAAAAAAATATACAAAATTGCATTACTGAATTCATCTTTTAAATCAACAACAAAAATTCAAAGTGTCTCTCAAAATAGTATTGTTGTAATTTTCGACTTCTCAATTCTCACAACTTCGAGCAAAAGCAAAACATGATTCATATTTATGGTTAAAGAATCTTTAGCAACAAATTAATATAGGGTGTAATAGTAACAGTAATATGCTAATATTTCTGCACGTATATATTTGTTCCTTTGGATTCATCTGGAGGCGAAATTCTTCGTTTATATAATATACAATTTAATAGTATCTTAGTAATAACATGTTTAGAGTCGTAGCTGTTACATGATGAAAACTTATCCATAATTATTAAAATAAAACACATAAAGTTTCACGGAAGTATATTCTATACGCGACAATATTGTTTCATAAAAAGCTTTAAGACAAAAAATTTATATGTGACTGTCACATCCAGTATGCCGGCGTTCTATTTATAATCCACAATAAAGGATGTTCTCTGCAATAAATATTTATCGGGGCTCGCTTTCTAATAAGCAGCCCTTGGAGAAGTAATAATGATAACACGAGCCCTTAAAAAGTTCCTTCACATTGCTCGCTTGATAAAAATAATAAGAGGTTAAAAATTTTAAGTGAAGGCAAACCTTTTGTTTCATTTCTCCGTAACAGTTAAATTGCCATTTGGTTGCCGCCACAAAATATTCCTGAGGGAAAATTGTAGCTGTTGTCATACCCTCACTGGGAATCGAACCCGCTAAGCTACGAGAGGTGACAGTAACAACAATTTTTGTCATTATTTTGAGGTAATTTATAGTTGATAAAAATTAAGAATCAATTTTTACATTTTACTTATTTTTAAAACCAGTGCATTTTTCGCATTTGAAATTACATTATACGTTGTTTTTTGCATGCACATTTATTAGTTCCACATTGAATGTAGTTAAAGAAGAGCAGGCAATTCACTATTTTGCACTTAAACGGAAATAAATACTAAAAATTTGCGAGCACACTGCAATGTTTACATACAAATTGTTTTGTAAAATAGCAGATAACGTTTGAGGTGAACAGCTAGTCAAAGCGCGCATCTCCTCCTGCATTACCTTCGCATAGCGGCTATTCACAATCATTCTCGGATTATTATAATTTTTCAGCGTGTGTCCAGTAAAACCACAATAATAACGAAACTAGTCAGTAATATTTTGGCGCTGATTGACAAAAATCCATAAAAATTTTACTAGTAGGATTGTAATATTCCTGTTTTGATAATAATCCTGCGACATATACATTAGTTCGACCTGTGACCCAATAAGTTCCCTTCGTAGTTGTTGATGCTGTGATCTCTCGTTGCTTAGTGGACAGCGCATTGGTTGTAAAGCCAATGGGCCGAGGTTCGATTCTCGACAAGAGCAATAATTTTAATTTATAGTGGATAAAAGTTAAGAATGAGTTTTCACATCAATAACTAACTAAGAATATCAGTCGTATAATCTATTTAGCCTATCAGTTTTTTAGCTTTTTACCTGTAAATGTTCATAAATATAATTTTTAATTATCGTAATTGTGAATTAGTAAGAAAATGAGGGATTCAAGAATTTCGACAAACAGCAAGGTTTAAACCGATCTATTCCTTAAATTATTAATTTGACATATGTCCTCGCGCACTTTTTTGTAGCAAATTTCACGAAAAAAAAATACATGCGATATTTTCTATAATATTTTAGGCTTATTTGGAAGTTTTTTTATATACTTAGGTACGTATGAAGATTTTTTCGTTTTTAACTGTTAAAGGTATACGCATCATTTAGATAGATCTGGTGCATATCGAAAATGTTAAGTGTCATTGGTTGAAATACGTTTTTTATTATTGAATTTTAATAAATGAAAAGTGGAGAAATTAATCAGAATTGCTTTTAGGAAATGGATTAAAGTGAGTTAATTATTAATACATACGTGAAAAAAGAGGGAAAGGCATTTTAAACAATCTCTATAGTTTATTAAAGGTTTATCGTTATGACATATAACGTATTATATCGAAAGTATCCATTTTTAAGAATTCTTCGAGTACGTTATAAAAAATTTTCACTGTAAATAGTTTATAGATATACGGGATGTTTCTGAAATAAATAGCAAGTTTGTGGGAGGTGATAGGGCATTATAAAACAAAAAAAAATAAGTAAATTTTTGATGGTCTGAAAGTCCACCGCTTTCGAGAAAAACGTATTTGAAAGTACCAGGAAGGGCCAGTGTTGTATTTCTTTTGTATATTTATACTCATGTATTGCTTGTTATTTGTTAGTTTAAGTGTTATTGACATGCAGGACAAGAGGTTAGAGATCGTTTGTTTAAGCTAGTTAGTTACACTTACGAGATGGGGAAAACGGAACGTGGTAGCAACTATACCTAAAAAGAGAGGCGCGGATAGGTACGAGACATTTACAAATCATAACTAGAATTGTACAGAGAAGGGTGGAAAAAAGGGCGGAAAACTATTAGGGGAAGATCCACTTGGGTTTTTAGAAGAAACAGAGGAACGCGGGAGGCCATTCTAGCTTTACGGGTAACAATGGAGAAAACAAACAAAATAATTCAATGGAGAAAACAATTGAAAAAGGAAAGAGCGCGTACATAAAATTCGTAGATTTAGAAAAAGCTTTTGACAATGTTAAATGGGACAAAATGTTTAAATATATACTTAAAAATGTAGGGATGAGTTACAGAGATAGAAGAGTGATACTTAGTTTGTATAAAAAGCAGCAGGCAGTTATAGAGCTGGAGCGGAAACGTACAGAAGTTAATATTAGGAAGGGAGTAAGACAAGGAAGTACACTGTCACCGCTACATTTTAATTTATACATCGAAGACGCGATCAATATCATTAACGACAGTACACCTGTAGGGGTAGAGACAGAGGGGCAAAAGATCAGTATGCTTAGTTTTGCAGATGATATAGCAGAATTAGCATCTAGCAAGGAGGAGTTAGAGATAATTTTAAATAAAATGGAAGCGGTATCAAAACAGTATTGTATGAAAATAAATAAAAGTAAAACAAAAATATCGGTATGGAAGGGAAGAAAAAGTAAGGAAAGAGCGAATATAGGAGACGAAAGATTAGAAGAAGTGGCTGATTTTAAGTGTCTATTAGGAAGTTAGGACGGAAGGAACAGTAGGAATATAAGGCAGAGGATAGCGCAGGTCGAGTCGCTTCTATGTTCGCGAACGATCAATTTAATATTAGAAATTCGAAAAATATTATTAAAGATATATGTTTGGAGCACTTCACTGTACGGGTGCGAAACATGGACGATGTGCGCGGCGGAAAATAAAAGGTTATAAGCGTTCAAAATGTTGTGTTACCGGCGAATAATATGGATACTGTGGATCGAGAAGGTTAGAAATGAAGAAGTATTAGGAAGGATAGGAGAACGGAGGACTCTATGGAAGTTAATAAAAAATAGGCGAGATAGGTTAGTAGGACACCTTCTCAGGCAAGAAGTTCTACTCAGAGACATATTAGAGGCAGAAACAGGAGTTAAGAGGAGTAGAGATAGATCTAGATTAGATTACTGTTCGCAAATATTTAAAAATGTGGGATGTTCTAGTTTTAGGGAAATGCGAAGATTAGCGTAGGATGCGAAGGTGTGAAGGTGCGTGCCCAACCAGTCTTAGGACGGACGACCTCATAATGATGAAGTTTGTATTGTATATGTATGTATGTATGAAAACAACTGAAGTTATTAAAAGTAGGTCAATGTGTTAATGTCATAGGTTAGTGCAGAATAGTAGGTATTATTGTATTGATCAACGCGTGAGTTTCTAGACGAACATTTTCCTAGACGCTGGACTTGACGTCTGTACGGGTCCTGTACCATGCTCGGAGCATAGTCTTGATATATGTCCGTTTTACTTTGTATCGGGTTGTATGAAACAGCGCGTGTATCAACGGCAGTGCAGAAAGTTAATAATTTCCACGATCCTGTATGATCGGTGCAAATGCAGTACGCCAAATGCCGGATGTTTATGCGCGACTTAAAAATAATTTTTATAGGATATGTACGTATGTGTGGTGTTGCAATTAATTGTTTCTTATGGAAGGATGGGGCTATTGGCGAATCTAACATAAAAAAATAACTGACCTAAACAATAGCTCAATATTATTACCTGTTCAGAGGATATTAATTTATCTATTAACGTTTACGTAACGTTAATTTTTTCTTACTCTTCCCCAGTAGCACACGACATTTGCCCAATATTTGTTCTATATTGGTACAATATTGTATATTGGCTATAATACAATTTTAATACAATTTTTATCCGATATTGATCCAATATNGTAACGTTAATTTTTTCTTACTCTTCCCCAGTAGCACACGACATTTGCCCAATATTTGTTCTATATTGGTACAATATTGTATATTGGCTATAATACAATTTTAATACAATTTTTATCCGATATTGATCCAATATTAATAAAAGATATTTGGCAATAACTTTTATTTATATTGATATGTAATATTTATCCAATATTGGTAATATATATAAGGAATGTACTTTTTCCTTTATTTATATAGAATGTTTATCCAATATTGATCCAACATAGGTAAAACATGTTTGGCAAAATTGAAAGTCCATAAAGACACATGGCCCGGTGCATGGGTACCAAAATTCATTGAAGGCCGATCGTTAACATTTAAGTCGCCTAGAAATGATGTTACGGTCGGAAATGCTACCGGGTTTTTCATCCTTTGGAAGTATTTGTTGCAATCGTCCATTAGTGCATATAAAGTGTATAAATGTAAAGGCAAGTAAAGAAATGGTAAGTAAATGTATATTTTAGTTGTTTAATTAATTATTATGTACTGTGTGATACTCACATATAGTAATTAATGTTAACTTGATAATATAACAAGTCAGGAAAAAGATAGTGTTCGGTATATATATATGTATTTGTAATGCGTATAGTTTTGTGTTAGAACTCATAAAAATATTTCCTTCACATTAACAACGTTTTTCAGACACTTTTGGAGTCTATTTTGTTGAATTTAATTGTCCGTCAGATACCCCTTGGATCAAAATATCTGTGCTGGTTACTAGCGTGATACAGCCTGCTCTACTTCTCACCCTTCAGGAGGCCTGTTTGTGTATTAAAGATAGTATTTAAGTTGTAGTTACATCGAATCTTAAATGGACGTGTAACGTACAGAGTCGTCTGTACAGATCTTATCTAATCTTATGGTCAGTGCATTTAAATTGATATTTCTAAAATTAATGTGATTTTAGAAACACCTAATCGTAATGGACATAATTGGTTAAATATGTTTTGCCGATGTTTGATTGTATAGCTCCGCCGTGGCGTCATCGCAGTTTATATTTTCGTCATTTTTTATTTTTTTTTTTATTTTATGTGATCTTAGAATAAATATTAAGCTATAGGTATCATTAAATTGTAGGCTTGGTTGTAGGTAGGTATATTTTAGATAGCTCGTAATGTAATATGTGTAGGTACTTACAATAATTATTATTGCTGTTTCCGAAGATAATGACAATTTTTTTCTGCATTTTTAGAAGCTGTCCGAAAGCGGTTTCAAAATCCTACCGACAATGATATTAAAAAATCAATTTCGGCGTATTTAGCAGGTGCTCGGGACAAGGAAGGCGGGCGGAAGAGTAGATGACATTATTTCAC
>NW_020438986.1:165381-173049 GCF_000699045.2 Agrilus planipennis | reverse complement strand
TACAATACTTGACTTGGTGAAGTTATTAAAAATTAGCAGTGAAACAAAATGAACGCTAAATTTGAAAAATGTTTTAACATCTCCACCAAATCAAAATTTTCAATAGCTATTTACTATTTTTTGTACAAAACTAAGCCGTTTTACACTGCAACTCCCAAAATTTCCTAAAATAAGAAAACGTATTAATTCGGCTCGATAAACATATAAGAAAAGTAAAATACAAGATAATACAAGCAATCAATAACGATGGTGTTTAAAATTTGTAGATTTAAAAGAACAACATTATAAAAAATTAGTATTCAATAAAAAGAAGTTACTGCGAACGGTTAATTTAAAAATTGGGAAAAGGTCGTTAAACATGGATAGTAGGTGCGGCGGAAAAAAAAGGTTAGAAGCGAAATGTGGTGTTATAGGCGACTGATGAGAATACCATCGAAATAAAAAAAATCATATACCGAACAATTTTTTATTTCAGTGTTCTATTCTATTATTATTTCTTACAATTGGGTCAATATTCAATTTCAATATTGGGATAAAAATCTACATTGGGCCAATAAAAAAAAATCTAACGTTTCCATCATTGAACCAATATGTAAAATACCTTTCATCGAGTTTTTATGTAATTTTTTCATATTTGGGACATTTTAAGCCATTTCCAAAAAAAGAGCTGTCATCGAAAAAGCCGTGATACGGAAGTTTGTAATGTCGATGACGACTGACTAACTTCGCTTACCACTTTTGTCCCTCGGATGCAACCTCGCTTACAATAAACTTAATTTTAAGGACGAAAAGGAAAGATCTTCCTCCAACTAATCGCTAAACGCTATTGTTTTTAAACTGTTGTGGTTAGTTGGGGTAAGACCTTTCCTTTTTGTTTATCATTACGCCACAGTTTCCTCTATATCTATTTTAATTTTAAGATATTAAGATCATTCTTTTTTAATTTGTGATTGTTATCGTTAATGTTTCAGTGCTAAGTACCGTTTTAAAAATGTTGTGTAGAATATATATATAGCGTTTTTACATCAAGTTTTATAATTTAATCGTTGTTACAGTGTAATTTCAGTTGTAGTTATTAGTATTAGGGATAATTATACAATATTTAGCATGGTGTAATTTTTAATATTTATATAAGTTACTGCATTGACTGCTGTAGTGTATAAATGTACATTATTACAAATATCACCCTGTTGGGGCCTCTCAAAACATTTGGTCCCAATAGATAAATTCTGCGAAGGCTTCGTCGGTCAGCTACCCTTATTTAATTGCACTACGCTGTAATGTTGTCTATGTATTTTTGGGTCTTTTCCTATACTTTTCTATAGCTTTGTTCTCGCAGGTACTGGTGGTGGTAATATTATAGTTTGATTTTATTCCATTTTCAGCAGTAGCTTAGTTCAGTTCAAAAAGTTAAGTTTTGTCGTTCAGCTTAACCAGATCTATGTTTTGTCGCTAAATTTGTCTTCCGTTTTTACATTGTCTTCATGTTCTGAATATGTTTAAGTGTTGTAAATAAAGTGTGTACATAGTTTTGTTTTACACTGGAATTTTATTCACTTTGGTCATTTATCCGAAAACATTCTGAGAAAATACTGCTCGTGGAAACACGGCAAACAATCGTTACCTTTGCATTGATCAAAATATTTGTTTAGATTAATCTTAGTTACAACATTTTTTCAATAGGTGTTTTTGAGGTTGATTTACTCCAGGGATACATTCCAAAATGTTTGTGCTCACAATTTTGATTACTTATGGGACGGTTTCCACATTTGGCAATATTTTGAAAGCTGGAGATATGAGTGTCGAAAATTTTATTGAAAGCAATGCTCAGTTTACTGCCGATTTATATAAGGTATGTATTGTATTAAACTTATAAATAAGTGTATAGGTAGATACACAATTATTACTTACATAAAGGTAAATTAATAACCAATACATGTCTTTCGATTTATTTTATTCCATTTTTTAAATTGAACATAGATTTTGTACAGGGTATCCCATTTTTGGCCATATACCTCCCTTATTATTAATGATAAAGGGTTGCAGTTTCCACGACATGTGCTACTTCTTTGTGAAATTAAATACGGCGCAAGTAGAACATTCATATTATTTTTCGTTTTTGAGATATAGGGTGGAATTGAAAAGTATCACCTTTGAGGCAACCCTCTTCCGTATCTCAGTTATCTCTAAACTTTTCGAAGAAGGTAGAATATATTCTTACAGAATTTTTTCTAAAGAATCGACTGGCGTATTCAACTCTTTTCTATTACCTTCAATGTTTTAGTAATGACGCAAACATAGGTTTTTGTATATGGAAAACCCTGGTATATTATTTTTATATTTAATAGGTGTAATGTGGGCTTTCAAACAATATATAACCACATACCATTATTTTAAGAAGTAAGCTCATAATTTAAGATTTTCTAAAATTTTGTTGTGTGTATAGTGACTAAAATTTATTAAAAAGAAAATCAAATTAAGAAATTATTGTACTAAAGACGTAATACTTTTAAACTTAATTCAAACGATCATTTTTAATTATTTATTACATTATTTTAACTGATAAAATTATTGAATTTTACACAAAACAAAATAGTAATTACCTCTCGTACTTAAAACTTAAGTTAGAAAAAACAAAAGAGAAACAGAAGAGAGAAGCAAATAGTTTTAAAAGTTGTTTTTAAAATGATGGTTATTTTTCCCTATACAAAATTAGCACATTTTCGTTATTTTCCTGACAGCGTTCAAAAGCATCAAAGGCCTTTGCAAATTTTGGAAGGTACAGGATACCCTGTACATTTCCAAATATAGACTTCAGAAAAGTCATAAACGTAAATTCTAGTAATGAAACAAAAGTAAAACCATCGAAGAAATTACCATTTAAAATTAAAAATGCAGTTATCAATGAACCAAAATTTTCTTCTTTTTTGCAGTCAAAGCTACTGTGACTTAAAATCATAGCCCAAATCGTAGTTGTTTTATTACGTACAAAGATACCTAATATTAATTAGTTACTGCCGGTTACCTGATATATCATTTTATATACATAGACCAGTTTTGATTTGGTGTCAGAAATGTATTGAACGCACAATGTGTTGATGAGAACTAAAACATATGAGTTCGATGTCGCGGTCCATACATAATGGTTTCGATAAATTGCTAACTAAGAACTAGGCTTAATGTTCTCTATTTTGTATCTATCACTTATATAAGCTGCATTTTTAATTCATTTTGACAGTTTGTTGCTTTGTTAATATTAAAGTAGTAGTAAATTTTAACAAAAGATGATACACTATCGGTTGCTTGATATTTTTTTGAAGTTTATAAATATTATTGAAAAAATGAAACTTAACTAAAATGTTTTATGTACATAAATTACTCTGGGTTTGTTAGTTTACCTGTATTTTATTTCATATTATTTTACGTTTTTTAAGCATTTTACTATAAGTGACTCTTACAGGAAATATCAGGATTGTCTTATGGGAAAAGTTTCTTATTCAGTCCATTTTCAGTAGAAGAGATTTTGGCTTCGGTATGGTCCGGTTCGAAAGGAAAAACAGCTCTAGAAATACAAAGGACTCTTCACTTACCAGATAAATATGAGGATATAGAGACAGTATTTCAGTCAATTTTACCAAAGTTGAAGAGCAATAACAATTTATACAATTTGACACTGGCAAACAGAATATATGTCAAAGATACTTTCGTCATTAACCCAATCTATAAGAAGAGAGCTAAACAAATTTATTCTGTTGACGTTGAAAATCTCAATTTTAATGAAGCTGAAATAGCTTCTGCGTACATAAATAGATGGATAGAAAAACAAACAAATTATAGGATTAATAACCTATTATCACCAGACGAGTTAACAGATTTGACGCAACTACTATTAATAAATACTTTGTATTTTGGTGGAAAATGGGAAAAAAACTTCAATGATCCTCTAACAACCACAAAAAAGATATTTTATAATAGCGCGGCAGATAAAGTAGAAGTAGATACAATGTCAATGAGAGATACTCTCAGATATTATGAATGCCATGCTGCTAAAATCTTAGAATTGCCATACGAAGGTGAAGAAATAAGTATGATTATTGTTTTGCCCAATGCAGCTGATGGCTGGAAAAATTTAACCAACTTCAGTGATGACATTTTTAAATATCCAAATTATACTCTGGAATATGTACATGTTGAGTTGCCTAGATTTTCTATTAGCTACACGATTGACTTTAAACATACATTACAAAAGGTAGGTAAGGTTTTAGAAATAATAAAAGAAAGTTATTTAGAGTTTGTGACCAGTTATTGTCATATGTGCTTGTGGTGAGCAAAAGAAGAATGAATAATACCACATCGTAAATCATACTAATAAAAATTATTTTTAATTTAATTACTTGTCAATATTTTTACGGTTGTACTTCGAAATAGAATAACAGAACCCTTATAGGATGTCATTATTGTCTGCTTGACTAAAACAGATTTCTTTAATAAAATTTGTAACGACACTAAAACTATATGTTATTAGCTAGGGATAGTAACTGCATTTAATAAAGCCGATTTTGGAAGAATAATCAATATCACTACAGAAGATGTGGCTATTAGTAGTGTACTGCAGAAAACTTACATTAATGTAACCGAAGACGGAACTGAAGCAGCCGTTGCATCTTCAGGTATGTTTTTTGTTAAATTTTACTTCAATAGGGTACTATACATATTCATCATCATAAAGTCTTCAGTCCTAACACTGGTTGGACACGTACCTACACTTTTTCCTATCCTGAGCGTTAATTTCGTGTAACTATCATCATCATAAGCATTCCGCATTTCCCTAAAACTAGAACAGCCCACATCCTTAACTATTTGCGAACAGTAATCTAATCTAGGTCTACCTCTACCCCTCCTAACTCCTGTTTCNTCCATTATACAAATGTTCTACCTTTTTGCAAAACTCTAAAGAACAAAGGCTAAATTTGATTAAAGGATTAAAATTATGCATAAACTGTTTCGGCACTAATCATGTAGTTAGAACTTGCAAATACGGTAAATGCAAAATATGTAAGGGACGACATAACACATTATTACATTTTGATAGGGTAACACAATCACCGAATTCAACAATTCCGCAGGCGGTTGAAAGTCCGATTACCGCATCAAATCAACCTTCTACGAGTTCCGACGGTGTATGCGCGTACCTTGCATCATTTTCGGAGGTTTTACTTTCAACGGCCGTAGTAAACGTATTAGACTATGAGGGTAACAAAAAAGAATGTCGTGTTCTCCTTGATCAGGGCTCTCAACTGAATTTAATTACGGAAAATTGCGTCAAACGTCTCGGCCTCAAAAAACAGAACTCCCAAACATGTATTAGTGGTGTAAACGCTCGAGAAAGTGTAGCCAATCGAATGGTACAAGTGGAAATTCAGTCAAGATATTCATATTTTCGTAACTTATTAGAATGTGTAGTACTTTCCACAATCACGAAACAATTGCCATTAGTGTCATTCGATGCGCGCAAATTCAATATTCCAGGTAATTTAAAACTCGCGGTCCCTGAATATCATATCTCCCGTGAAGTAGATATGTTGTTAGGTGCAGAAATTTTCTATCGTTTGTTGTGCGTAGGACAGATTGCGTCCACTGGTAGTAAAACACCATTGTTACAAAAAACTCAGTTCGGCTGGATTGTAAGCGGTAGGGTTCCATCAAATCGCACCACCAAGGTGTGTAATTTGTCAGTCAATGAACAGCTTGACCAACACCTTCAGAAATTTTGGAAGGTCGACGACATCATTCACAGTAATAACTTTTCTCCCGAAGAAAACGAGTGCGAATTGCACTTCGTAGAAACTCACCGTCGCGATCCTCTAACAGGCGCATTCATCGTTAGGCTTCCGTTCAAAAAGGACCCGTCTGTTTTAGGCGAGTCAAAGAGCTTAGCTCTTAAACGCCTTCTTTCTATAGAGCGTAAATTAAAAAGGGACTCGCAACTACAGAATCAGTATGAAGCTTTTATACAGGAAAACATTCAGTTAGGGCATATGTCGCTTATTAATGACAAAAAAGCATTCCCGGGGATAACATATTACATGCCGCATCATGCAGTGCTAAAGGAGAGCAGTATAACAACTAAACTCCGCGTAGTTTTTGATGCCTCCGCGAAAACTTCAACTGGTCTTTCTTTGAATGATACCTTGATGGTCGGCCCTACAATCCAACCGGACCTATTTTCTGTCTTAATCACGTTTCGTATTCATAAATACGTTCTTTCAGCCGACATAACGAAGATGTATAGGCAAGTACTCGTTGCGACTGAAGATAGACCCTTACAACGAATCCTATGGCGATCGGAAGCAACAAGCGAAAAATTGACCTATCAGTTAAACACCGTGACATACGGTACGTCTTCGGCCGCGTTCTTAGCAATTCGATGCCTACATCAATTGGCCCGCGAAAACCAGGCTTCTTATCCCTTGGGCGCTAAAGCAATTTTGGAAAACTTTTATGTAGATGACCTTTTAACAGGTAGTAGTAATATTGATAATCTTCTCGCGATTCGTGATGAGATCATAGTTATTCTTAAAAAGGGCAATTTCGAATTGCGCAAATGGATCTCTAACGAACCTAAATTATTGAACGGGATTGACGGACATGCGGAGAACGCAATTCTCACCGTCGATAAGGACGCCAATCTGAAAACTTTAGGCTTACAGTGGAATTCAGTAAACGATTCCTTTCAATTTTCAATAAAGGCTTATAACCAACCTCAAAAGGTTACGAAAAGGTCGATTTTGTCGGACGTTGCCCAAATTTTCGACCCTCTAGGTCTTCTCAGCGCTGTCACAGTCACAGGAAAATTATTGTTGCAAAGACTCTGGCAACTAAAATTAGATTGGGATGAAACGGTTCCCTTAGATATACATACCACCTGGTTTCGTTACAGGCAGTCGTTAGAGTATCTCAACAGGCTTAGAATTCCAAGAAACGTGGTATCCTTTAGCCATTCGCAGTTTGTTGAGCTCCACGGTTTCTGCGATGCGAGTGAGCTCGCTTATGGCGCATGCGTTTACATTAGGATGTTAGATAAGGAAAACCGTTATCATTGCAACATATTATGTGCTAAATCTAGAGTTAGTCCATTAAAGGCTCTAAGCATCCCTAGGTTAGAACTCTGCGCCGCGGTTCTGTTAGCTCGGTTGGTAAAAAAGATAGCGACAACGCTAAACCTTCGCGAAAATCGTATGGTACTGTGGACCGATTCATCCATCGTTTTGGCCTGGATAAAATCCACTTCCCGTCTTTATAATACATTCGTGGCAAATAGGATTAGTGAAATACATGAGCAAACCGAAATAAGCAATTGGCGCCACGTTAGCACGTTTGACAATCCCGCGGACTTGTTATCCAGAGGCGTGGCACCCAAGGAAATAATCGAAAACTCTTTATGGTGGCACGGGCCCCAGTGGCTATTACAATATGAAGATCATTGGCCTATATCGCATTCAAAGAACAAGTTTGATAAAGGTTTACTTGAAATTAAAAAGACAGCCGTCGTTCAAATCAATGCCGCGGATGAAGTATTTCACATATTTCTTGCATTTTCATCGTTTATGAAACTCGTACGAGTAGCCGCTTACTGTTTGAGATTTGCTCTTAACTCGCGGTCTATTA
>NW_020438986.1:155571-159031 GCF_000699045.2 Agrilus planipennis | reverse complement strand
GCTCCAAACATACACCTTTAACAACCTTTTTCGAATTTCTAAATTAACCGTTCGCGAGCATAGAAGTGACTTCTTTTTATTAAAGGCGACACGACCTTGCGCTATCCTCTGCTTTATATCCTTACTACTCCTTCCATCCTGACTTCCTAGGTATCTAAAATCAGCTACTTCTTCTAATTTTTCGTCTCCTATCTTTATATTCGCTCTTTCCCTACTATTTCTTCCCTTGCATACCAGTATTTTAGTTTTACTTGTATTTATTTTCATACAGTACTGATCTGTCAGTACCGCTTCCATTTTATTTATAGCTATCTCTAATTCCTCCTCGCTAGATGCTAACACTGCTATATCATCTGCAAATCTAAGCATACTAATCTTTTGCCCTTGCACATCTATCCCTACAGTTGTATATAATTTTAATGTATGTTGAAAATGTGGTCAGTGAAGAGAATGAATCAGTTACAAAAATAACAAATAAAATTCAACGTTTTCATTTTGTCTTTAATAGATGTATGTAAAATTTAAGTAATTGAAAATAATACAAATGAATTACAAATTATAATGTAACATTTTAATTGAATTTGGAAATAATTGCTCAGTATCTAAGGCCTAGATGTATATGTATATCATTACTAGAATTGTCAGGAATGGAACAGTTGCTGAATTCCGCGCAAACACGCTACATGTTAGAACAAAAAGTAACTCTTCTACTGTTGTCCAAATGGATATAATGTAATCGAAACAATAACAGAATATTACTTTAGCATTGGAAATCATCTTTATATATTTGAAAATTTTATTCAGTACGCATACCATACTATTTGAAAATGACTTGATATCATCTAAATCTATAGAATCCTTGTCTTCTATACAATGCTGTGATATCCAAGTAAATTTATTCAAAACGCATTTTTTTTGTCAATCACCTCTAACATTTCAGATATNGTAAAAAAGATAGCGACAACGCTAAACCTTCGCGAAAATCGTATGGTACTGTGGACCGATTCATCCATCGTTTTGGCCTGGATAAAATCCACTTCGCGTCTTTATAATACATTCGTGGCAAATAGGATTAGTGAAATACATGAGCAAACCGAAATAAGCAATTGGCGGCACGTTAGCACGTTTGAAAATCCCGCGGACTTGTTATCCAGAGGCGTGGCACCCAAGGAAATAATCGAAAACTCTTTATGGTGGCACGGGCCTCAGTGGCTATTACAATGTGAAGATCATTGGCCCATATCGCATTCAAAGAACAAGTTTGATAAAAGTTTACTTGAAATTAAAAAGACAGCCGTCGTTCAAATCAATGCCGCGGATGAAGTATTTCACATATTTTTTGCATTTTCATCGTTTATGAAACTCGTACGAGTAGCCGCTTACTGTTTGAGATTTGGTCTTAACTCGCGGTCTATTACAACATTTTCTGGTCCTCTGTCTGTTAACGAAATTGATAGGGCAAGAATACGTCTAATTAAAAACGTACAGGAAGCGGCATTTAAAAATGAACTAGACGAATTAAAAGGAAACGGTTCGGTTAAAAAAACTAGCAGGATATCAGCATTAAACCCTTTTGTTGATTCTAACGACATAATAAGGGTAGGTGATAGGCTGAAAAATTCACAATTGTCATATTCCTGAAAACATCCAGTATTACTACCGTCGAAACATAAATTCACTGAGTTGTTAATCAATCATATTCACAAACAACAGCTACACGCTGGTAATGAGGGTACCCTTGCAGCGGTGCGTCAAGAATATTGGCCTATTTCGGCAAGAAATACTATTAGAAAAATCATTAAAAATTGCGTTCGGTGTTTTCGAGTAAAACCAGTGTTATCACAGCCAATGATGGGCGACCTACCAGCTGATAGGGTCTCACCCGGCAGACCATTTTCAACTTGCGGCCTTGACTATTGTGGTCCTTTTCTAGTTAAGGAAGGCTCCAGAAAATCGAAGCGTTATTACGCGGCTATTTTCGTTTGCTTTTCAACCAAGGCAACTCACATTGAACTTATATCTGACCTTTCCACCAACTCATTTTTAGCGGCACTTAGGCGCTTTATGGCACGTAGAGGTAAAGTTGCTCATATGTACTCCGATAACGGAGGTAACTTTGTCGGAGCTAACAGAGAGTTGAAAGAAGTCTATAATTACTTCGCAAATAAAAACAACGTATCCAATTTAGTAGAAAATTTGGCGGGAGACCGTATTTCGTGGCATTTTATTCCTAGTAGCTCCCCACATTTCGGCGGCTTGTGGGAGGCCACCGTCAAATCGGTCAAATTTCATATCAAACGTGCAGCCGAAAATGCGTCTTTAACCTACGAAGAGTTAACCACATTGTTAACCGAGATTGAAGCCATTTTGAACTCACGCCCAATAACCCCGATACCCAATGAAGCCAACGATTTGTCCTATCTATCTCCTGGTCATTTTCTTATTGGCGACACACTAAGTTCAATCCCGGAGGTAAATCTAGCAGATGAAAGGACGTCGAGGCTTCATCGATGGCAACGCATTTGTCAGCTAAAACAACATTTTTGGGCACGTTGGTCGAAGGAGTACTTGGGACAACTTCAAGGCAGAAACAAATGGCGCAGGGACAAGGGACCACGACTTCAGAACGGTCAACTGGTCTCGCTCCAGGAGGACAACTTGCATCCATTGAAGTGGAAAATGGGCCGAATAAAGGAGGTTTTCCCAGGCAAGGACAACGTCGTTCGAGCAGCTCTGGTAAAGACTCAATCCTGTGAAGTTAAACGAGCAGCAAACAAGCTTGCTGTTATTCCATTGTGCTCCTGTAACGAGTGAAACCATTCATGTAAAAGTGTAGTGCGTCAGTGTTGTGATATGTTGAAAGCCCAGGACCTTTCAAGGCGGGCGGAATATGTTACAGTGTAATTTTAGTTGTATTTATTAGTATTAGGGATAATTATACAATATTTAGCATGGTGTAATTTTTAATATTTATATAAGTTACTGCATTGGCTGCTATAGTGTATAAATGTACATTATTACAAATTTCACCCTGTTGGGGCCTCTCAAAACATTTGGTCCCAATAGATAAATTCTACGAAGGCTTCGTCGGTCAGCTACCCTTATTTAATTGCACTACGCTGTAATGATATCTATGTATTTTTGGGTCTTTTCCTATACTTTTCTATAGCTTTTGTTCTCGCAGGTACTGGTGGTGGTAATATTATAGGTTTGATTTAATTCCATTTTTGTAGTAGTTGAGTTCAGTTCAAAAGTTAAGTTTTGTCGTTCAGCTTAACCGGATCTATTTTTTGTCGCTAATTTTGTCTTCCGTTTTTACATTGTCTTCATGTTCTGAATATGTTTAAGTGTTGTAAATAAAGTGTGTACATAGTTTTGTTTTACACTGGAATTTTATTCACTTTGGTCATTTATCCAAAAACATTCTGAGAAAATACTGCTCGTGGAAACACGGCAAACA
>NW_020438986.1:128427-152027 GCF_000699045.2 Agrilus planipennis | reverse complement strand
AAATAAAGAGGAGAGGCTACAGACATGCTTTCGTATAAAAACATTCCTACTTTAGCTTTATTAAAATCTGCACCGATAGAAAATTTTGAAGATAAAAAAAAATGAATGAACTCTTGAATTTGTGGTAGTATACTCAAAAACGAAATCAAAATTATCTTTAATTTTACAAAGAACCAATGACAAAATTAACAACACTGTATTTTAAAATAAAATCGTCTACATTTACATATACTTTCAAACTATAAACATCTTTTCGGTCTACCGAGTGATATTTTCAGTACTTCAGTACCCAAAAGAGCAATGAGGTTCAAATAAATGTGGCGAATTATCCTTTCACCAGCACGTTTCTTGCTGATAATTCATCGAATAAATATAGAACGACGAAATGGTGCAAATAAATATAAATGTAAATACAGTGTACATAAATAAATGTCGAGCTTTGGAGGGTGTAAACTAGATGCAATAAGAAATCCCATGGTGAGTAAGGTAGCGTGATTAAGGAACAAAAAAATTTTTAAGAAAATCGAAGCCGGCCCTGTGCGTTAATTAACAACATAGGTATCTACCGAATACAGTAGTGTGACAAAAACTCTGCAGCAACATGGATGAAGAATGTAAACATTGCTTATTATTATAATGTTTAGACAAAATAAATTAAATAAGTACATTACAGGCAGCACTCAGCACACAGTAAAAAAAAGATGTAACTTACGTAAACATTAAGGTATTATTAAGGCAAATTTCTACACCACCATTGAGGTATTGCCAAGACGTGTTACCTTTTTGCGGGTGGTTGTAAGTAAACTTACCAAAAAAATTAAATAAGCCTATACTATGGAATAAAACGGGCTATGCAGCACTTTTCTTTCGAAACCGTCGACATAAAACCACTTCCGGCTGAAAATCAGTTTCAAACAGGGCTTGCATTCGCTGCAAATGATAAGAATTAAAAGGATGCGGCAACTGTCCCTTTAAAATTGTCAAAATTTGTCACATTAGAGGAGTCAACTTTCCCTGATATTTCGCGTGTACTATTTTAGGAATTGTTTTCTTTGAAATCGAGGACTTCATCCACACAGCGGTGATATGGTTCAAACATTTAAATATTTATCATGTCACATTACTGTAACAACTGTTGGTGTGTTGTTAATATTAAAATTCGAATAACAGTTAATTTAACAAATAAACAATACATGAGTAAAAAATACAAAACAAATATTACACTGATGCTGGTAATCACCAGAAGATTGCGTGCAGCGTTGAGGGTTGTGTTTCTTTACTAGGGCTGGAATTGAATTTACTAGTACTTCCAAGTATGTTTTTATCGAAAACAGTGAACCTTCGGGCATACAAACATTTTATAGTGCTCTGTTACCACCTGCAAGCTCGGCACTTATTTCTGTTACACCCTGATATATAGTGTGTGCCTTTTGTGAGTGTTAATTTTGAATATGTTCCTAGATACTCACTCAAGTATTATTGCTTTTAGTATTGCAGTATTTCAGAAAAGTTAATACATTTGTAGAACCTTATTATAGATCATTGCGTTTTAAGGTGCAATTCTTGTGAATCAAAAAATGTTAAGTATTTATTCAAACTTATTAGACAATTGTTTCGGAAATTATTTAATTTTGAATAAATTAATGAACAGTTTTTTTGATTTGTTGTGTGCTTTAATAAAGAGTTAAAACGAAAAAATTAAATTATATTTAACATGAAATGCATTAAGTATAAACTTTCGTCTGATAATTTTTGCATTGAATATTTTTAGGACTTGTTGCTTCACTGGCGTCTGTTAGCGAAGAGGAACCGACTAAATATTTTATTGCAGATCATCCATTTCTATTTTACATTCGTTCACCTTTTGGAATTTTATTTGTTGGACAATACACAGGATAATAAATATTTCACCAGTAAAGTAATATATAAGTATTNAGTTACTGCATTGGCTGCTATAGTGTATAAATGTACATTATTACAAATATCACCCTGTTGGGGCCTCTCAAAACATTTGGTCCCAATAGATAAATTCTACGAAGGCTTCGTCGGTCAGCTACCCTTATTTAATTGCACTACGCTGTAATGATGTCTATGTATTTTTGGATCTTTTCCTATACTTTTCTATAGCTTTTGTTCTCGTAGGTACTGGTGGTGGTAATATTATAGGTCTAATTTCATTCCATTTTTGTAGTAGTTTAGTTCAGTTCAAAAGGTTAAGTTTTGTCGTCCAGCTTAACCAGATCTATTTTTTGTCGCTAATTTTGTCTTCCGTTTTTACATTGTCTTCATGTTCTGAATATGTTTAAGTGTTGTAAAGAAAGTGTGTACATAGTTTCGTTTTACATTGGAATTTTATTCACTTTCGTCATTTATCCAAAAACATTCTGAGAAAATACTGCTCGTGGAAACACGGCAAACAAATTTCGGCTATCTATTTGGTCCTCCTATCACATATAGAAGCAGTAGCTATCTCATTTTCTTAGGTGGACTGTCTCTAATAAATACTTCAATATAGGTTTCCGAGAACGGTATAAATCATTGTGGCACACCCAGTAAAGGCGAATTTGGTCATCCATTTTATATACTTTCTAGCTTAGTGGCAGTAGGTACCTCTAGTATTTTAGTGGACGATGCTTCAAAGACGCGTCACGATAGGTTCCTGAAGATGCCACAAATCGCCGTCTCACGCGGTTCAAAGACGATTTAGGCTATTCATTTGGTCATCTTATCACGTATAGAAGCAGTAGCTACATAATGTCCTTTGTTGGATTATCTCTAATAAATACTTCATATAGGATCCCGAGGATGGTACAAATCATTGTATCACACCCAGTAAAAGCGATCTTGTCCATCCATTTCATATACATTCCCGCGTAGAGGCAATAGGCGTCTCGAGTATTTTAGTGAACTATCGTTCTGAAGCGCTTCGCGATAGGTTCCTAAAAATGTGACAAATCGTCGTCTCACACAGTTCAGAGACGATTAAGCCAACTATTTGGTCCTCCTATCACGTATAGAAGCAGTAGCTACCTCATAGTCTTTGGTGGACCATCTAATAAATACTTCATATAGGTTCCCGAGAATGGTATAAATCATCGCATCACACTCTCTAAAGGCGAGTTTGGCCATCCATTTCATCTACTTCCTCGCTTAGTGGCAGTAGGTATCTCGAGTATTCTAGTGGACTATTGTTTAGAAACGCTTCGCGATAGGTTCCTAAAAATGTCACAAATCGTCGTCTCACACAGTTCAAAGACGGTTTAGGCTATCTATTTGGTCCTCCAATCACGTATAGAAGCAGTAGCTTCCTCATGTTCTTTGGTGGGCTGTCTCTAAAAAATACTTCAATATGGGTTTCCGAGAATGGTAAAAATCATTGTATCACTCCCTGAAAAGGCGATTTTTGCCGTCTCATACCGTTCAAGACGACTTAGGCTATCCATTTGGTCCTTCTATCGTGTATAGAAGCAGTAGGTACCTCATGTTCTTTGGTGGACTATTTAATAAATACTTCATCCTTCCCGTGAATGGTATAAATCATTGCATCACACCCAGTAAAAGCGATTTTGGCCATTCATTTTATCTACTTTCTCGCTTAGAGGCAGTAGGTACCTCGAGTATTTTAGTGGACTATCGTTAAGAAACGCTCTGTGATAGATTCCTAAAAATGTCACAAATCGTCGTTTCACACTGTTCAAGACCGTTTAGGCTATCTATTAGGTCCTCCTATCGCGTTTAGAAGCAGTAGCTTCCTCATATTCTTTGTTGGACTATCTCTAATAAATACCTCAATATGGGTTTCCGAGAATGGTAAAAATCATGGTGTCACTCCCTGTAAAGGCAATTCTTTCCATCCATTTTGAATACTTTCTCGCTTAGAGGCTGTAGGTACCTCGAATATTTTGGTGGACTATCGTTCAGAAACGCTTCGCGATAGGTTCCAAAAAATGTCACAAATTGTCGTCTCACATGTATTTATTTGAATTTCCCGCTTAAAGCTATGGCTTAGTGAATTTTATCAAACGATATGTCGCTAGAATACTGAAAACGTCGTTTTCTGTAAAAGTGTGTGTAATTTGCAGCTATTGTTTTTTGTCTATTGAATTTTTTTTCAATAGATGTCGCAAGAATGTCGAAACAAAATGGAGCGTGGACAAGGCTATGCCAGTTTAAACTTGAATTTTCCCTCCAACATGAACTTTGGAAATAAAATTCTTTTATTGGTAAAATAACTGTACCGATGGTTCAACTCGTTTTATCAGCACTTTAAATCATAAACCAAACAGGTTATTTGCTCAAAGAAATAATTCATTTTGCTGACAATATTACTGTTTACTTACAAATGCGTTAATTCCAACTATATATGTACAAGCGGTTTATACTTACTCTTAGAAAATATNAATTTCAATTAAATCGATTGAGCCGTTTTTGAGAAAAAAATTATTTTCTGATTTTTCGTTTTTTTGAATTTATTCAAAAACCAAAATAGATAGAGGTCTAAAATTTTCAAAATTAACGTATCTCATTAGTATCAATATCCCCTGAAAAAATTACCCAGATATTCCTCTGGGGCCGATTCGCTATGCTTATCGTGCTATGGCCTTTGACGTTGTCAAAGAGTTTCATCGAAGTTTCTAGAAGTTTCTACCGATGGAAAGCTTTTAAAGAAAGGAGAACAAATCCGATGTTTTGAAAGAGTTCCATCAAAGAAGAAAAGAAACAAAATGGAAGAGGCACAAGAAAAAACGAAAAAGGGCCAGAAAGAAATGAAGCAAGGAATAAAATCAGTGCAAGATGACATGAAAATGAGACAAGAAGAAATGAAAACAGAAATAAAGAAGGTGCAAGAAGCAATAAATACGGGAATGGAGGGAAAGATAAATGGTAGTAGAAATGAAACTGAAAAGAAGATAGAGGAAAAGGAAATCAATATGGCAAATAAAGGGAAATGAATACGGATAGAAGATAGGAGAAAGTAAAATCATAACGGAAAATAAGATTGAAGAAATGATTGAAGAAATTGAAAGGCTAAAACTACCCTCCACTTCAAGACTTGAAGATCCTGGTGCAAGACCATCAAAAATTACACCTCCAAAATTCGATGGAAATATCACGTGATCTATTTACCTGAAGCAGTTTAGAGTAGCGGCACAGGCAAATTCCTGGACTAATTCAGATAAAGCAACAGCACTAATAATTTCTTTACGAGAAGAGGCGCTGGATATACTTCAAGGAATGCTCGAGTATCAACAATATGACTTACACCATCTTGTTACCCGCCTAGAAATGAAGTACTGCGATAAAAATCTACAGCAGGTACACCAGACGCAACTGAAAAGTCGTAACCAAAGAAGTTACGAGACACTTCAACAATTTGAGTCAGATGTGGAGCTTATCCCTCTGCCCCTGAAGAATTGACAGACCAACTGGCGGTACAGGGACTGCTTTACTTAAGTTCTAATATTAACACGTCACCAGACTCCAAGCGAAGCACTGTCACACGCCCTGAAGTTTGAAGTCGCGAAAAATATTCCAAAGGCCATATACGGGTACGATAAATAGAAATCGATAATAATTTAATTACAAAATAAGGTTACATGTCGCTCATCAGAGAATGCGTTTTCCGATGTGAAGAAAGGCACTACCAGAAACATGGGAGAACTGCTCAAGGTGTTGGAAATGTGGAAGAACTGGTCATTTTGTTCGAGACTGCACGATCTACAATGGTCGCTTGGAGTGCTGGAACTCCGGAAAACTAGGGCACATAAGTTGGTGGAAGGTAAGGTAAGGACGGCGGTAACTCATTATAGAAGGTTTTATAAATCGGCACAATGTTAGAGTGATTATCGATACAGGGGCATCCAACACCATCGTTCGCCCGGATATGGCATTGGAAATGCAAATTCGACCCTTGGCCAGAAGACTGATTTTGACTACAGCTACCGGGGAGACTTCACCAATCGATAGAGAATGCAACTTGAAATTAGAATTGGAAATGCGATAGTTGGGTGTTGGTGGCCAATAACAGTCATCATTGGATTGGACCTTCTTCAAAAATATGAAGTTGACTTAAATCCGAGTACTTCTACAATGTGCATCGGTGGAGAATAGATAGCAATGTCAAATCCTAAAACGAAACTCGCTGCCTACAAGGTGATCGTAGAAGAAGGTCGAACACTACTGGGTAACCCCGAGAGCATTGAAAAAGTCAAAATAGAGTACGACATGGGCGAATTCATGGGGGTAGTGGAACCGGACAATTAAAACTTAACACGAAAAGCATTATTTGTGGGGCGTAAGCTTGTTAAAAGTAGAACATCATCGATATCTGTTAGAATAGTCAATTGGAAAGACTTCGAGCCAAAGATCAGCAAAGGTACATGCACAAACGTTGTACGTTGCACGCCAAATTAATTTTATGCAACTAGTTAAATTGCATCGTGATTTCGATGAAGAATAAAAATTCACTGTTTTATTTAAAACATTTAATTGAACTTCTATTCTAATCAATAAAAACTAAACTTCAACGTCTAAATTAAAACTATCAAAATTCGTCCGACAATGGAAACTACTTTGGATGGTTACTGGATGCAAAACTTACTTGATTGAAAGATGAAATGTGAATGTCTGAGTCTTAATGTATTATATCTACCAACAGGCAAATTGGTGAATATTATTTTAGCGGGGGTGAATAACTAGAAATTGAATATAATAGAATACAGAATATGGAAAGCCCTATCATTAAATGTGAGCACAATCGCCATACAACATTTCTTTCCAGTTTATAAGGGTTCTGTGAATACCCAGGNCTTCTCCCTTAAGCAATACGTCTTACTAAAAAGACCCATTTTATTTCATTTAGAAATGATTATAAAAATTTATTAGTTTTTCCAAAACGTTGAAAAGGGCTTTAACGTTTTCCGATTGTCATTGCTGTGTAACGTAGGACCGGCTCTCATAAATGTTACTAAGCGGATTACATAATGGTACTGTATCTTCCAATTTATAATATGACTTCATTTTTAATATCTGACTAATTTAGGCTGACTAGTTTTTGTACCTGGTAGTTGCTCGGATTTTCTTAAAAATTAACTACCAAACGCTATCTTATATGTTTTTTTTTTTGGGAACTAAAAATATTGGGGAATTTGCAGGGATTTCCGTTATGTTTTGTCGACGAAATTTGGATTTTCAAATTTAGTGATAGGTATCCTCCGTTTGATACTTATATACCAAAAATTTAAAGTAAATATTTGAAGATTCGGAGTTGATTAAAAAGTTTGTTGCTCCTGTGTTTTTTGAAATTTTAAGTGGAAGGTCACTAATTAGGTACTACATACAGCAATGTATAATTGGTTGGCTGTTGTCTGAGGTAGTTTACTGAAAATTTTTTATATCTTTGCGAAATATGCAGTCATTATTAGCGTACAAAGGTTACTCGCAATTATTATTTGTAATTTGTTCTGATTCTAATTGACAAAATCAATCAAACCCGAAGGTCTCATTAATGGGTTTATAATTTGAAACTATCGTTATCAAATGATAATGTGAAAATTCATTTTCAATTTTTTACCCACTATAAACTACCTCGGAACAATAATATCTCATATTAACCACTATTAAATGTTAAAATGTTTCATATGCATAATATTACTATCATTATCCGCAGGTTACCTCGTCAGGTTGCTAACCAGGTTTCTTCGTAATCAATTTCGATAAAATTTGAATGAGGTTGTCACCAACGCAGAAGTTTGCGGATTGGTAGTTTATTCTTTGCGTATTTTTATTTGAGTAGTTAACTCTAGTTTTATTATCGTTTTTACTATTAGTATTCTTATGATTAAATTACTTTTAAAATCATTGATTTGAAATACGTGGGGACTTTTGGTTAAGATTTGATAATTAATAATGTTAAACGTCTGAAAGGCAGAGTAATTTGTTCTACATAAGTCCGATTTTGGGACTAGTGTGTGCTATTAGCGGGATTACGACTAAATTGGGGTACCTTATTATCTGGAAAATTTCATTGGTGAAAAACTCTATTGGATAATATGTTTTTATTTATTGGATGTTTCGTTTTGCTGCTAGTAGCATTCCCATGTTATCCGTTAGTGCGGAAAAGTCATAACGAACACTGTTAGTGTATAATGATAATTCTAAGCCCGTTTGCTAATTTTTCTGTTCATATACAACTTTTTGGTCATTATTTAAATCATCTTATCGAGAAATTTTAATATGTAACTGTGTTTGCGCATTTTTTACCCTTTCTATGAAATTAACGAAATATTCATATAATCCTGTCAATATGATATTCAGATTTATTTATGAGTGCTTTTTTGAGAGAATGACAATCAGGAATGTCTGACTAAAATCTTCGATTTGGAGAAAATTATACAAAATGTTGTACTTGAGCTTTTTCGTTTTCAGTATCTCTAGGGAACATGAAATTTTTTCCAACGCAAATATATATATTGTAGCATGCATGACGCTAACAGATATAGATGCCTGTCTCTAGCCTCTATCTGAGACTGGAGCTGGATGAAGATGTGACTATAATACTAATACTGTTAAAAAGGTATGCTTAGCCTCTCTCTTTCGTCAACCGCTGATTGTGGATGTCTTGACATGATGTATACTGGTTAAAAAATATGAACAGATAGGGTCTTCTCTTTG
This sequence comes from Agrilus planipennis, assembly GCF_000699045.2. Lineage (NCBI taxonomy): Eukaryota > Metazoa > Arthropoda > Insecta > Coleoptera > Buprestidae > Agrilus > Agrilus planipennis. The sequence goes on along the minus strand of NW_020438986.1, from coordinate 143,354 downwards.
TTGGGCAGATGGACGGTGAACCTGTGATCGTTCCCGCTGATTACTTTAAAAGGGCAGTCATAAGAGAATTGTAACGCGTTTTTGGGTCCAACGTATCGAATTAAAACATACTCTGCTGTTTGAAAGTCCTTGTAGATGAATGTCTTCTTTTCTTCATGTCGTGTTCCGATTACAGACTGTAGTAATTAAAGGTTGGCGAAGTTGTTATACGTAGGTCGATGGGTTGCTATTGGTCTGTTGGTTTCACAAATATAAGAATTCTTCAAGTCTTCTTTCCAGGTTGCTCGGATGCTAACAGTATTGTAAGAAGAACCTGGATCGAGCTGTTGTTCTGATTGCCAGTTATTGTAGCATTCAACTGACGATGAAATTGTTCGACCGCTCAATTCGACGTAGGGTGGTATGACGTGATATGGATGTGTTTGGTGTTTGTTAAATGAACCAGTTCATTGAAGAGTTGAAATTCGAATTGTCTTCCTTGGTGTGCTATAATCCGTGAAGGTGTACCAAATCGATTCATCCAATCTTCATAGAAATCACATTCTACAATTGCAACTTCTCGATCATTGATGGGAATCGATTTGGGCAAACGTGTGAAGCGGTCTACGTATATGAGACAGTTATGGTATCCTTCAAAGTAGGGCTTTGCGACTGTGTCTATGTGTACGTGTTTGAATTTGTCCCCCATAGACGTGTGAATCATTACATTTGGCATGGAATGCATGCGCGTGGCACAATGACTGCTTGCTGATGACCAGATGAAACCTTGAGTAATTAACTTAACAGATGCAGTGTGAATGCGCATTAATATTAGGGACTTGCTGGGTCTAAGATATTATTGGATTTCTCAATCGGACTATTGCTCAGTTGCTAAGACTTTGCAAATAATGGAACTTGATATTCCTGAAATTAGTGAAAGTGTTTCAGCTAAGATGTTGTCTTTACCCGAGATGCGTTGTACGCTTGTTGAAAATTGACTGTGAAATTTAAATGACGTGACTGTCTAGGGGTGTATTTATTAGGGTTTCGACGGAAGACAAATGTGAAAGGTTTCTGATGCGTTAAAATTAAGTCGTACCTCTAAGAAATGACGCAAGTGCTTTATTGCACGGCAGACTGTGAGAAGTTTTCGATGGAAAGCACTGTATTTTATCTCAGCATTGGAGAGTTTACCAGAGAAGAATTATAAAGGCTCCTAATTACCACTGTGCTATTGTTGAAACGCAGTGCCCAAGCAGAAGTTGGATGCGTCACAGAATGCGACTCCGACCACGAAGGTTTTCATTCATTCATTCGTCGAGGTCTATCTTGAGGGAGTTGACCATTTCTGCCAGGGTTTGCACTAATCATTATTGGAGGGGTATTGGCTATAGCGTGTCTGTGGGCTTAGTCCATAATGCTGTCGCCAATTTCTACAATGTCATCAAGGACCGGCTAGATACGGTTTGGGAGGCCACCAGACTATATGGTTTGTAGAAGGCTGTTAGTGATAGTGGTACCGCCTAAACTGCGAAGATGACGCAAAAACTGAAAAGGTTTGCGGTCTTCTTGTTCTTTTTTTTTTCGAGTAGTTGCTCGGTGCGTGCCTCTTGTCAAACACCAAGTCGTCCAATAAGCTCTACCTTATTTTTCAAGTAAGGGTATTTTCAATAGCCATAATACAATAGAAGAAATTGGTCCCTAGAGTATCACTATTTAATTTTTGAGAGGGTACAACAAGGACGTTTTGGGATTATGACTTTGTGCTTCATTTTTGAAAAGAGGTCAGATTGATACTGGGAAATCCTTGAAGTTCAGAACTGATAAAAAATTTTTCATTAGCTCTTTTTAATGCAGTATATTTTCAAAAAGATGACAACCCAAGAGTTGGGCTCTGAGCTCTTAATGATATTTTTAGATAATAACTTTTCTCGAAAATGAATTGGTACCAACTGACTTTCTAGGGCACCATTAAAAGTATTATAGAGGATGACTCTGAATTAATAGCAAGCTTGTATGAGGTGATAGGACACTATAAAACAAGAAAATTAAATAAATGTTTTGTGGTGCGAAAATCCACCGTTTTCACGAAAAGCATATTTGAAAGTACAGTCAAGGACCAGTTGCTGATTAGTAGAATTCGTGTTGTATTTTTTTGTATTTTTCGTACTCAGGCATTGCTTGTTATTTTTTAGTCCTGTTAGAAAGTGGTGGCTATGGTACTTCGTACTATCAGCGATGAACAAAGCAGTTGTTTACTTAACCTTATTGCAATGGGCATGTGTTGTAACAAAGTAGTAAGCTGTTGTTATTTGCTTCACACAACACTACCGTCAGTGTTTACATTCTCCGGCGATGTGGCTGTTAAGTTCTCTTAACCTATATAAGACATTTAAGAAAACCGAAAAGGATTTGAGAAGGAAAATTTTGAAGAATTCCTTCGAATTTCATTGGCTGTGAGAAACCTTAACAAGTTAAGATACATTGTTGGAAAGTTCTCGAAGAGATAAGAAAGACGAAGAATTCAATCCAACTTTCTAGAAGTTTCCAATGACTGCGAGAAACCCTCACAAGTCGCATATCGTTGGAGAGCTCTTGAAAAAAGAAGAACAAAGGCCATAGGACGATAAGCATAGTGAATCGGCCCCAGAGGAATATCTGGGTAATTTTTTCAGGGGATATTGATACTAATGAGATACGTTAATTGTGAAAATTTTAGACCTCTATCTATTTTGGTTTTTGAATAAATTAAAAAAACGAAAAATCAGAAAATATTTTTTTTCTCAAAAACGGCTGAATCGATTTGATTGAAATTTATACACGTTATGGAGGCATATAAGGGCTATACTCGGAAAAAATAACAGCTCATAATCTATATAATAATCATTAAAAACAGGCATTTTTTACCGAAATTATTTTTTTTTCTTTATGATAATGTTCTAGAACAATTTTGAAATAAACTTTTTTTTATGCCCTTTTTAATATAGAATAACCCCTCAAATTCTTAAATCGATCAGAAAGGTACGCCATATTGAAAAACAAGAAAAACCGATTTTTTTTATATAAAAATCGATTTATTTTACTTTTTATACTTTTGAAACAAAAGAAAAGCGGGTTAAATGATTAATTTTATAAGTGCAAATAACATCAAATATTGAAAACAATAGTGTAATTGTTTTTTTAAGTCAAAATATTAAAAAAAGGAATTATAAACTATATTTAGATAAACCAAAAGATGACTCATTAATGTTAGTGATAGTCAACTATTTTGAATTTGAATTTGATAGTCAGCTATTTTGAATAAGTCAGAGGCACTGAAGCATTTTGCCGCCATTTCAGCTTGGGCAATTGTTGCTGTCATGCGTGCGTTCAGAAAATTTAGTTTTCTTTTGCGGTTTCAAAGTTCTGTTTAAAGCATTTATAGTGCAGTTATCAGCTTCGTTAATCTTCTTTGTGAAAACTAGAGAAATTACTCGTTGATTCAGTGTTTAGGGTATTCAGACGCTTGAGTATCGATTTTTCATCGATCCAACGTCAACGCTTTTATTGCTTTTATATTTTTTGTTTAACATAATAATTATTTTTCTTTAAAAACTCTTTTAAGTGAATAAATAAAAGTTTAAAACTAATAATCCGAGGTGTTGTGTGTGTTCAAGATTGACAAAAAAAATATCGGGTACTTCACAGGAAGATGTTGAACAATTTTCGGCTGTCTGAAAATTTATAAGAAAATAAAAGTTGATGATGGGAAACAAAAAAAAGCCTTTAGGAGGTGAATCACCTCGAGATACAGTTAAGTTATTTAAAAAAACTGAATCGAACTTATCATTAATGTCTTTGTCTCAGTCAAGCTCTGATGATCCATCGTTTGATCTGAATGTTATATGCAATGATACTGAAGAGTGTATTGATGTTCAAATCAAAAGAACTGTTATAACTCATAGATATTGTTGTGTATGTTTGGTTCAGAATAGAAATCTATGGTTGTTCCTCAAGATACTCGTATGTAGTTCATAATTAAGCGACGGATTTTCATTCCCAATGGAAATCGATGCTGTAAAGATCATTTGATAAATAAGCGCTTTTATGAAGAAGATCTCTACCTAATAAAAGTTTATTGTAATTGGAGCATTTTGAGATCATCAGAGTTAACTAAAATTAGGGAAAGCTTTGCTGTTGAGTGTGACTCTACACTGCTCGATAGGATGGATGATTGAATCATGAGAAATACAAATACTCGTACTGTACAGAAACTCCGTACCGACAATTCAAACAAATTGATATCAGCGACTTTACAATTAGAAAATGAGCAGTTAGTTTCAAAATATTGTGAACAAGTGATACAATCATTTGAAAAAGATGTATTATCTCGTTACTTCGGTTTTCGATCTATGTCCAGACTATCAAATTCAAATTCAAAATAGTTGACTATCACTAACATTAATGAGTCATCTTTTGGTTTATCTAAATATAGTTTATAATTCCTTTTTTTAATATTTTGACTTAAAAAAACAATTACACTATTGTTTTCAATATTTGATGTTATTTGCACCTATAAAATTAATCATTTAACCCGCTTTTCTTTTGTTTCAAAAGTATAAAAAGTAAAATAAATCGATTTTTGTATAAAAAAATCGGTTTTTTTTGTTTTTCAATATGGCGTACCTTTCTGATCGATTTAAGAATTTGAGAGGTTATTCTATATTAAAAAGGGCATAAAAAAAAGTTTATTTCAAAATTGTTCTAGAACATCATAAAGAAAAAAAATAATTTCGGTAAAAAATGCCTGTTTTTAATGGTTATTATAAAGATTATGAGCTGTTATTTTTTCCGAGTATAGCCCTTNTTTTATCATAATCAGCACCATAAAAATTTCTAAATTTAACATTTTGTTTCAAATAATTAAATTTGCCAATATTAACCTTTAAAAGAAATGGATTATGGTGTTTTTCAATTTTTTGTAACGAGTCAGAGGAGTCCATAATTTTAAGTTGAGACATATTTATATCAGAAAAGGCCAGATGTAAAGTATAATCTTTCTCTTAATGAATTGGAAACGATTGAAAAAGATTCAACATAGACATACAATTCAAAGTAATATTAGAGTTAGTTTCAATCAATGAGTCTGAACCAGAATATACAGCAAATAATGAACTATCAGTTTCATCAGAATCTACTATCCATGATGTATCAGGAAGATTAGATCAGGAATTTATGATTAGAAAATTTATCTTTTAATTTTTCTAATACTTGTACATGTTCTTCATATATACTAGATTGAGATCTGGGTGGGATGTATACACCACCAATAATAAGCTTACCATTTAAATTAGCTCTTCAATCTTTTGTTTTGACTTCAATGTAGACTTGCTCACAATAATTGGATTTTACTTTAAGTTTAGTAATTCTAAAAGCATTATTTTTCTTCACAGCTATTAATACTCCACCACCCTCAGGAGAATTAGGATANACTATTTTGGATGGTTACTGGATGCAAAACTTACTTGATTGAAAGATGAAATGTGAATGTCTAACTCTTAATGTACTATGAACTCTAACTATGAACAGATAAACTGCTGAATATTATTCTAGCGGGAGTGAATAACTAGAAATTGAATATAATATAATACAGAATATGGAAAGCCCTATCATGAAATGTGAGCACAATCGCCATGTAACATTTCTTTCCAGTTTATAAGGGGTCTGTGAATACCCAGGTAAAATGTAAACTGGTCCGGCTTCACTAACTTAGACACTATTGCAAATGTGAATTTAAATTAAAAATATTTCATGTAGAAAAAAAGAGAAAAACTTAGGACTTAACAGTACAGAATTGGGTATATTTGAACAAGTAGCTAAAATCCGTCACTGTGACTAGGGAGAAGAACCCGAAACGAAACCGACATCATCTCAACAAAAACCAAGCCGAACAACTGGAAGAACTTTTTGGCCATTTTCGGCCGGTATTTGTCCTGTCAGAACCAACTTAACATACGACCACATCAACACTGGAACAGAAAGGATCATTATATAACCACCTAGAAGGGTTGCTTGGGTGAAGCAAGAGGAAGCCAATAATCTTATAAAAGACATGCATAAGCAAGAGGTAATAGAGCCATCTGAATGTTCTTGGGCTTTCTCTATAATGCTGGTACGTAAAAAGTAGGGTTGTGTGGACTACAGAAAGTTAAATGACGTAATGCTGAAGGACAGCTACCCATTATCCCGAATCGACGACGCACTAGACAGTCTAGCTGGAGCTAAAAGGTTTTCTACTCTGGATTTGGAAAGTGGATATGCATCTGCAGAGTAAGGAGAAGACTGTCTTTATAACTGGAAATGGTCTATGGCGGTTCAATATTATAACTTTTGGATTGTGCAATGCAACGGTCACATTCGAAAGACTCACGGACACTGTATTACGAGGATTGAACTGGAAAATATGTTTGGTTTATCTAGATGACATCACAATACTAGGAAGAGCTTTTGACGACCACTTTCTAAACGTGGCCATACACCGTTACTCGATGCATAAGAGATGTTGTTTCTCGAATTCAGAAGGGACCTTGGGCAAAATGAAGATCGTCAATTTTGACCGGCTTACTCCCTACAGAGGCGACATTACTGATCGGGACGATCAGTTTTAGGAAGAGGGCAGTGTCACATGTACGTAGGCAACCCAATATGCATTGTGACAAAGAAGATCAGGTTTATAGACGGTATAACGTAGGAAATTCTAGAAAACGTGAAGTCTCTATAAATATTTGTTGCGAGATCGAGTGGAGTAGTACGAGTCACAATTCGAGGCGATACAAAGCAAAGGAGTGAAGAAGTGACAAAGTGTTTATAATTATGAATTGATAACTGATAAAAAATATAGACAGAAAATTCTTAAATGAATGTAATAATAGTGAAAGAAGGAGTTTGAATACTTGACAATACTTTACTTGATGGAGTAATGATAACAATAATCATCAATTATCCAAAACCAAACACGACAAAACAATTACGACAATTTCTGCGTATGCTAAACTTTTACAGGAAATGCTTGCCGAACGCTGTTTACACGCACCTAAAATTGAAGAAATTACTACAAGTGAACTTAAAAGGCAACACCACTGATAACGGCTGATAAAGCATTTTAATTGTGTATGAAACAACTTGCTCAAATTATTCTCCGGCAACTTCCTTAACCAAAAGCAACATTAGCTACATTTTGTGGCGCTTTCGACGTGTCGTCAATAATGTCTTCATGCTAAATCTGGATTGTCTGGTTCAACTACCCCCATCATTTCGCCGATATTGTCGTCTATTCTAACTCTTTCAAATTTATCGGCTGATGCAGTAGTACTTCATCCCGTCTACGATACCTTATATGCGGCAAGTTTCGTTTTAGGGTTTGACATTATTATTTCCTGTTCATCGACGCGTATTGATATTTAAGTCGATTTTATGTTCTTAAAGGAAATCTAATCGAATGATAACGTCATCTACTATGTCAGCCACTAATGCCCATTTATATAAGATCGCATCTCTCTAACTCTAATTTTTACATTACAAAATTGGTGAAGTCTCTTCAGTAACTGTAGTCAGGATCAGTAATTTTTCTGAAGGACGAATTCACCATTCCGATACTACGTCAGGTCTAACGATAGCGATCTATAAATAATGAATTAGCTCCGTCTAGTTTTGAATTAATGACTTCATTGGGGACCTGGAGCTGACTTGTGCCCCATAAAGTTTGTTGATTTTAGTTTTTCTACTGTCGGCTATATCTCCACTAGAGGATCGTGTTTTTGCGACACCTTTGACTTACGTGATCTATTGCTTCACAATTCCAGTGCTTTGGACGGCCACTGTAGTTGCTGCAGGGATCATTACTAGATCTCCGACATTTCTAACATTTTGGGTTGGTTTATAAACCTTGGAGAGGTAAACGACAATATTTATTTTTTATATCATCTTTTTATCCAAATGTTCTTGACCCATTTTCACGTAGTCGTATTTTAGTGCTTTTAATTCAATCTTCGTTTCTTCCTGTCCGTTTTTTGTTTATTGTTTTACATCATCGATTTGCTGCTTCAATGCATGTTGCCATGCTCTCATTTCTTCTTGTTCTGCTTTCATTTCTATCATTATTGTCATTAAAGACATTATTTGTTTCTCCATTTTTGCTTCGGTATCTTCTGTTGTAAAAGACATGAAATATGGTTAAAACAAAGACTTTTGTGAAGTTAGACCGGACAACCAAGAACGTAAATATCACTCCATGGGAAAAATTATCGTTTGAAGCACATTTTTTGCTGACCGAAATCCGTCACACACAGCTGAAAAGCTTTTTTCCTGTAAGGCACGCACTCGCTGTAAATGATAAGGATGCAGAAACTGTTCCTTTAAAATTCGCTACACTTTAACATGGAAAAAGTCAAGGTTCCTCGTTATGTCACGTGTACCATTTTGGGGGTTGTCTTGTATGAAATCAAGAATGTATTTTGACATCTACAGCTGCAATATGGTTCGGATTTTGACTGAGTACATACATACAAACCTACAACATTAAAAGAATAAAGTACTGCAAGCTGGTTGTAACATAAACATCGTCAATCACATATACCCTAATCTAATAAATAATAATAGGCAACGCATGAGCACAAAAGAACAAAAGAAACACACCACGCCTGCTGTTACTTATTAGCCGATTTAGCTGATTGCATGAGGGTTGCAATGTTGTATTTCCCTGCGTGAGCTACCAGGGCCGAACTGACCCTTGCTTTTACTTTTAAAGAAGTTTTTCTCGAAAACAGTGAACTGTCGAACCACCAAGTATTTATTTAAATTTCTTGTTTGATAGCACCATTTCACCTTCTGCAAGTTTGTTACATATTTCAGGAACACCCTGTATATCTATGGCATAATAACCTATGAGCATCATAAAACGTATCATCAAATGCAAACGCGATCTTTTCGAATTTAATTTTGATATCACTGTTCACATACAGACATAGTTCAAATTAATGGTATTTGGAGTAGATACATAATAAGGAAACAAAATTATAGAAAGTATTGGCTATTCATGAAATAAAAAAGCTTATTCGTAATATTCACGGTATGATATAAAACATGACGAAACGATAAGAAAAAAAGATAACGGAATTTTGAAAGAAAGCAGAAAAGTTATTCAGCGAAAACATTAGTTACGGCTTTTAATATAATTTTAATGCGTATACCGTATTAATAGGTAAAAGGCATACAATTTTTCATAAATTAAAGTGATAATTATAACATTCACCCATCTTGTTTATTTGTTTTAATTAAAATACGAGCGTCAACGCCTCGATAATGTTTTAACGCTGTGTTGTGTAGCAGGCCACATCTCCATTTGATCCTGCTGTCTCATAGCTTAAACTATGGTTTCTAAGGAAAGCGGTGCTATAATAGAGCGGCTGTAACAAAATGTTGTCCATGCATTTTGTATGTGAGTGAATTTTTGCAGTATGAGTACCATCATATCCACCACAACTGTAATGATGTCGAAACTGAATTGATTTTAATCGGAAAAGTCACACACATACACACATATATACACAAACCTTTTAATATTCAATGCAAAATCAGAAACATCCCAATTTTAGGAAATAATCTTTTATATTGTTTAAAAAATAATAACGGGAAAAAATTACTTTTAAAATTTTTATTCACAATGTTTATGAAAATGTCAATTGTTTCTATTGAAATTTTAATATCAACAATGTCTCACGGTGGTTAATAATTATTTATATACGGAAGTGAACAATAATGAACTTGCTGTACATCCAAATTTAATATTTCAACGAACTTAGATATTATTTTGACTACGAGTTGGCCCCTTTTTCTCTTTCAAATTACAAACTCAACGTTATACGATATTTTTCAACAAACTAAAACGAATGTTGATCATTAATAAAGGTATCATATGTTACTTCATATACTGAACTGAGATCAAAATCAAAATTTTTTTCCATTTATCAAAATTATATCAAATATTTACGTAACAACTGTGGCACTAATATTAAAATTGTATTTGATTGGTATAATACTGTAATTTTCGTGGGTTTTACAAATTAACTTTTAAGAAGAAAACTATTTATTTACACTAATTATTATTGATGGCTATTAAATTATTACTAAACTTAGGTAATTATTCTCTATTTATTTACAGTACTGTTACTAAACGGTCAATTTATTTCTCGATTTACTTCTGCAACGGTCAATTTAATTCTACTCTTTCACTTTTTACAACGGTCAATTTATTTCTACTACTCTTCGACGATTGTCTCTTTCTTTAAGTAAATACTTTCTTGCTTCCTTTCGGGAACTTTCTCGAGCCGTCCGGAGAAGTCTCGTTTTTTTTCAACTGTTTAACTGCTTTCTCGATAAGCCGCTCACACACACGTATGCCCGATCGCACACAATCATACTCGTGGTCGCTACACTGTCCCATCCTTAAGGATGTTTCGTCCCGAAACATTTTCATTTTCCTGCAGTTCTCGCCTTCATGACATCCACTCCGGGAATAGAAGTAACAGTCCACGGTCTTCTCATGAGATGTCTCGTCAGATTTCTTGCGTCACTCGAAATTTCCTGTTAACATGGGGGCCTTCCTTCATGAACTCTTCGAATGTGGGCTCGGAAGGAGTAGTTCTTAATAATCTGGCCCGCGCCTCCTCCTCATTTGCACCGGCGAATGGAGCCAAGCGATTATAATGGACTACCTTCGGCTTCCCATTTAGAGTTTTCTCAATTCGGTAGATCACTTCGTTAATCCTCTTCACTATTTCATAGGGTCCTTCCCAATTCTGTTGGAACTTTTTATTTCTAGATTCACTTCTGCAACGGTCAATTTATTTCTCGATTTACTTCTGCAACGGTCAATTTATTTCTACTCTTTCACTTCTACAACGGTCAATTTATTTCTACTACTCTTCGACGATCGTCTCTTCCTTTCAATACTTTCTTGCTTCTTGCGTCCAAATGGCGACCGTTTTGAACCGCAGGTCCCTACGGAACCGTGGCGGCACCGCTGCCGCTATTGCGGTTTTGTAGTACTCGTTTGTATAGCGGCTGGTACACATTTGGCTGCTACTAGAACTTATCAAGATTTGGATATAGAATTATTCATTGATGCAGTAAAGGGGTTGGTTCCCAGAGATATGGGATATTTCCTCAGAAATATACCTATACCATGAAAGAGNTAAAGATTTTATCTTTACAAAGTTGAGTAGTTATATTAATATCACTCAGAATAGTTTTAATTACATCAGTGATATCATATTGACTATCATGATTGTCATTATTCTTACTTAAAGGATCATTTATTATATTGTTCACTTCAGGAAAATTATATAATAAGATATTACACTTTCTCCTATTTCTATCATTATATTCATTAAGAGCAGATCTAAAGTCTAAGCTATTAATACCAACATCATCATTAGAGTTGGATACGGAAGAGTGTGAGAGAGAGAGAGAGGGAACCTTCTGATCAATCTTTGGAAGAAAGGAATTTTCCATTTCAGCAAATTTTACTTTCAAAGAAGAATATCAGCCACACAAGTATTAATAGTATCATTGATATTAGGAAGATTCACCTTCTTAAAATTAACATAGTCATTAGTTATCTTAGACAGCTAATTAATTGGTTCTTGTAATTTCAGTATAACTGTATCTTGAGAATCCACCAACTTTTCACTACACTCTTCACATTTGAAAATTATTTTAGTCTTCTTCTTAAGCTCTAAAACTTTAATTTCGGAAACACTAATATTAGCACAGTTTTTCTGTTTTGATGCATGGAAAATTTCCGGAACAGTAAACACAAGGAGCAAGTAAGTCATCTTTGTCAAAATGTAAATCACATTTCCAGCAGGTAGACATTTTCAAAACAAAATCAAAACAAACAACTAAAATTTATCTTACAAAATAATCTCCCCAATATTACAATATTAGATTAGACATGCATAGTTTGCTGTCAATTAAAAACAATTAATAGCCGGATTAGGCTACTAATATACAAAACACATTACAAGAATAGAAATAAATTTATTAATCTTCTTTATAAAAAGCTGATTGAAAATAATTTTGAATGTAGAGGGTGATGCTGATCGTTTAATTGTTTATGTCGTTGTTTTACTATAACTCTGTGTGCTAGTTTTGCCATAAAAGCAATTTGCTTTTTTTATAAAATGCCAGAAAAAATATTTTTCATAAAAAAATTTTGAAAAATTCCATTGAATATTCCAGAGCATTAATCGGTCAATTTTCTGGAAGCTTCAATCGGCCGCGAGAAACCCAGAAAAGAAATTCATCTAACTTTCCGGAAGTTTCTATCGATCGTGATTTACCCCAACAAACCATATATCATTGGAAAGTTCTTAAAGAAAGGAAAATAAATCCGACGTTAACAAAGCGTTCCATCGAAGTTTCTAGAAAAAATCGAAATATTTTATGCCAGTTATAACCAGAAGTACCGAAGAGAAAATTGAGGAACGAATAAAGGCATTAATGGCACTGATGGCAGAAATGACACAAAAAGAGGAAAAAGGTCAAGAACAAATGAAAAAAGGACAGGACTAAACGGAAGAGGAATTGAAAGTAGCTTAAGAAGAAATGAAAAGAAAATTGAAAGCAGCTCAGGAAGAAATGAAACAGAAAATGGAAGCAATACAAGAAGCACTAAATACTAGGGTGGAGAATAAGATAAATATTATTAGAAATGAGATGGAAATGAAGATAGAAGATATGGAAATCAATATGGAAAAGATGATAGAGGAAAGGGAAATTATAATGGAAAAGAAGATAGATGAAATGAGAGAAGAAAAAACAGAAGAAGTAAGAGAAGAAATTGAAAGGCTCAGACTACCCTCTGCTGTAAGACCTGAATATCCTGGTGTTAGGTCATCAAAAATTCCACCTCCAACTTTTGAACCTCGCGCAAAAGTGAAGATCTTGACTGGCTTGCTCCCTACAGAGGCGACGTCACTGATCGTTTTAGTAGGGGGCGGTGTTACATGTATGTATGTAGATAATCCAACATACTTATTGTCAAAGAAGACCAGGTTTCCAGAAAGCATATACTTTGTTCGTGAGGTTTAACTCCGTACGAACAACCTCCCTACACGTGGCCTGCCGTTCAATGCTCGTGAGGAACGGGGCTGCCGGGCAGGTTATAGTAGGATTGAGTCTTTATCTCAGGTGGTATCTAAATTTGCTAGCCACGCCAGACGAAGGCGATGAGTGGTTGGTGTGGAGCCTCGGGTCAGACATCCCGACTGTAGATTCTGCAAGCCGGACCTTGCCATGCACAAGACGGATGACGAGTTAGTCATTTGCGACGTCCAAGTTTGCTGGGAGAACTCTCGCAGAAAGCTGGGACGCCAAGAGGCTTGTGTATGACATTGTCTGCTTTCGAGAGGCTGCCGCCCGGAAATGGGCCAGTAAGTCGTTACAATTTCTTCTAGTCCTCCTGGGTGCCCGGAGGTTTGGCCGAGATGTAATGTTTCAACATCAGCCACTCTGCGCTTCCCAACATCTTTAAGATGAAGTTGAAACAGAGAGACCTCTAAATTTTGAATCTCGCTCAAAAATGAAGATCATGCATCTTAACCGGCTTGCTCCCTACAGAGGCAAAGTCACTGATTGGGACGATCAGTTTTAGAAGGGAGGCAGTGTCACATGTATATATGTAGGCAACCCAATATACGTATTGCCAAAGACGACCAGATATCCAGAAGGCATATACTGGAACATTCTGGAATGGCTGATCTCTATAAATAGCGAGATCGAGTGAAGTACGACTCAGAAAGTTCGAGGTGATAGAAAAAGAAGAAGAAATGAAGAAGTGATCTAGTGTTTAAATAGTGGTGACCTCTTAACTTATTGATAATAGAAGTGTTATTTAGACAATAAATTGTTAAATACATGACACTATTACTGTTTATACAATATATCAATAACTATTAACCACGACTACGGGAGACATTGTTGATACTACATTTTAAAAATCAGTTGATATTTTCCTAAATATTGTGAAAAAAAATTTGAAAGTAATTTTTCCCGTAAATTCAGTTATTATTGTTTAAACAATGTAAGAAATTATTTCCTGAAATTGGGAGTTTGAATAATATTAAAAAATAGGCATACAAAAAATTGATCAAAATCAAAGCTGTTGCTGAGAATTAGTAAGTGCAATAAAAAGCACCTTCATCGACTCGATTATTATATGACAATATCTGCAACCTTCAAAAATTGCGGCAATTTTAACAGAAAAAAGTACCCATTAAATTAATTTTTTTTTTGGGACTTAATGTTGCCGTAACTTAAAAATATAACATTTAAAATCATTAAAATTCGCTACTAGGACGACCGTGGTCGGTGGATTCAACTTTTTGCTAAATCCCCTCGCTCGCATAGTACCATCATGAATTAATTAATATTTTAAAATGAATTAAACGTCATTACATACAAAATCAATATAATAAAAATATTTGTACATTTGTTTATAACAATCGATACTTAAATTAAGATATAACAATATATAATATATTTTATTGCACTGCAGTTAAAGGTAAAAATAAACGTTATATGAAGCGTATAAATTACATCTTATTTCTACAGAAAAAATATTGCACATTTTCACAAACACATGATAAATTATAACTAATTTTTATTGCACAAGAATTTCATTGTGTGCTTAAGTTTTATAAAAACTTCATCCAATATATTGAGTCAACAGTGTCTTCAAAAATTATTGCATGTACCTATGCAATAAGCATACTCCTAAAAATTTTAAACAGTACGTCAGAGTTAAAATATCTCGTCAGCCTTTTCATAAGAGAAGGTAATAAAAGAAAGAAAATGTTGAAGACAGTTGCTATAAATGTAACGTTAAGTGCCACGATACTATACCATTT
>NW_020438986.1:118125-127001 GCF_000699045.2 Agrilus planipennis | reverse complement strand
GTAAAGTAAGTTAGGTAGGTATTTATGACTGTTGAAATTAATTTTATTAATTTTTTAATACATAACAATGTGTCGGTGTAGAATTTGTTTCTGAGAAATGTTTAATGTTTAAGTAATCTTTGAACATCTATTATTTAACGTAAGATAATAAAAGTTGAAAACATTGAAAATTAGGAAAAAACAATGTTATTCATTACTTTTCCTTTTTCCGTCACTTCCATCTTTGATATCAGAATCAATGTGACACAATAACTATACTTCAATTCGTTTTAAGGTTACCTAGTAATTACACGTAAAAACGTATAGACCCAAATAGTTGAAATTAGGTTTTTTGATAAAGTTGGGATGCGAGATGGTCATCGCAGAGGAAATAATTCCGAAAAATAACAAACAAATAATGAGAGAAGATTTCAATTCATATTTGAGAAGTAATAAATTATGAAAATAAATATTCTTTAAACTTGTGGGAATATATCGATGAATCTAATAAATTTTGATTAATGGCAAGAATCGTGTGGATAACTACGTTTTAACTGTATGTAATATAATTCAGTTTATTTTCCTTTTTTAACTCATGAGAAAGGCTGTAAAAATAGTTTATTAAGAAATACATATAATCATAACAAATTTTCATAAACGTGAAAATTTGTAGTGATTTTTATCCTATATATTTCTTAAATGTGTATTTTCATCAAGGTAAGGTCAATATAATTTATTATAGCAGTTAGGAAATACTTTCAACAGGTACAACTGTAGCGTAGCTCATTGCTTCTGAATCACTTTCATCATCTTCATCCCCCAAAGAAAATAAATTTTCACTGCTTCTAATATCAAAACCAACACCACTATCAGCCGAATCTCGAATGCAAAAAGAACTTCCGTGATAACTTCCGAAAAATACGGAATGCGTTTCTACGCTTTCTGCACCCGATTCACTTTGTCCATCCGCTAAACTATCGTCCGTTTCACTTTCACCTTCATCATTTTCTACTGAGATATCAAAACATTCCGCTTTTTTTAAATTACAATTGGAATCCGTACTCAAATATCCAGAATCTTCAGGCTTTGTTATATTTTTTGTAGTAAAAATATCACTAAGGTTAGAATTTGTATTTAGTTGACGGATGTTATACACTACATGCTCTACCTTCATTGGAATTTTTATCTCATCGTATAAATCATTTATCTGGATCGCTGCTTGAGAAACTCCGTTGCAAATAATGTCATCATTGTTAGCAAACTCATTACAAAATAGACCTTCCTTACAGTTTGAATAAATTTCTTTTTGGTGTATGCTATTTATTTGAGAACAATTTTTAGATAACTTTTCATTTGTAATGACTGGAGATAATTCTGGATGTGGCTCGTAAGGTGGTCTCGGGAAATCATACAAAGAGTTGTGACTTGAAGGTGGTATCACATCTGGGGGAACATTGGAACAACCTGCAAATGTGAAACGCCTTTGTCGTTTTGCATGACGTTCTTCTAATGTCAGTAGGGCTCCTTCGTGTTTATAGGTCTTATCACTACAATCTAACGAATTTTGATGTGAATCGTTTGATTTCAACATGGATTTCTCTTGATAAATTTGACGTAGACTTCCGAAATTTCTGGATAAGAGTGATTTATTGTCCATTTCGTATGCATCAAGTCGGTTATTATCTGTTTTAAAACTTCCTGTCGTTTTAAGGAGGATTTTACTAGTTTTCTTGTTTTCATTTTCACTACAAAGTGTTTCATTATTTGTATAATTTTTACTTGGCTTTCGATCTAATGTATCTGGTTCGAAATCTTGCTCATCTACTTTTATATAATTATCTGGGCAATCTTCAACTTCAATTAAAAGTTGGCCTGGTTCTGGTTGTACATATTTCACACTGTTTCTGCATTTTTGTAGGGTGGAATTTGATGAATGGTTAGGACTAGCTGGTAAACTTCCAAAATTGTAGCCATTATTTACGTAAACTTCACTTACTAAATTATAACCCTTGTTTCCACTACTTTGAAGAAGTTCAGGTAATGTGTAGAAGCTACTGTCCATCACTTTTTGACAAACTGTTTTCAGAACAGTAAGATGATAATCATCGTTTAAATCTTCATTATTAGAAGGTGGATTCAGATCTTCTGAATCAACTTCTTGTCTTATAACACTTGTAACTGTTGTTTCCTCTGCTATCTTTACATTTGTACTTAAATTAACATTTGGTTGCGATATGTTTTCTGAACTTGAGATATAAATATTTTTCATTTGATGTTGAAGTCTCTCCAGACTATCTGAGTCATAGGGTCCTATCGTTGCTTTTATATTATTATTCACTGAGGATGCCTCAATTTCATCTGTATAAATTGGGTTTTTATCAGGTTTGAGAGAAGGTTTATTGTCTACTACATGTTTTCCATTCGGATCCCTTTGATGAGAACGTTTCTCGTGAATTACAGTAATTGTCTCAGAAGGATGGGGAGGAAATGGTGCCCTGGATTTTTTAATTTTTCCATTGACAGGTTTAGTAGATTTTGTGTCATAAGGGAATGAAATTTTTGTTATTTTTCCTGATTCGGATACAGGCTTTGGAGACAGACTGCGATAGAATTGAGATGTAGTGCAAGAAGGCAAAGACCTTGTAGGTGATCTTAAACGTTTTGTGGGAATTGAACTACATTCTTCTTTAGTTTTGAATGACCATTCCTCACTGCAAGTTCTCACAGGTATTTCTTCCAACCATCTCTGAATACTTTTTTCTTTACTCTCATTGGATAGTGTGCAATTCTGACACACAGGAAGTAACGATAATTCTGGAATCAGTTCAACAGAAAGACTAGCATTCTGATAATCGAAGCCAGAACAATTAGAACACGATTTTCTTCGGCTGTTTTCTTTTTTTAAACTAAGCACACTATCTTTTCTGCTACTGTGAATTGATCGGCTTTGTTCGTAAATCGGCTCGAATGATTCCTCCTCTGGAATTTTATGCAGGCTTGGAGTAAATTTTTTACTGGCCATTTTTTGCTTCGCAATAGCCATCACTTCCCGAATTTTCGTTAAAAATTCCACAGCAGCAGGAGGTGGAGCCTATTTGATTTATAACTGGTTAATTTTTGCCTATGAGCAAAAAAAGGCTGTAACTTACCATTAGTAACTGTGGTTCAAAGTATGCTGGATTAAAGTATAATTTTTTTCTTGTGTTTCCTGTTATTGCTTTCAGATGGTCCGTTTCTTCTTCTCTATGTTCGGTTGTTTCTACAATCGAAACATTTTCTTCTGGTAGCTTTTCAATTGAAGAAGGTTCTTGATAGAGGGGGTCTTGATTTGTTGTAGTAAGAAAAACGAACTCCGGTTTTTGAAGATGTACTAAGGCTGAAGTGGTTTGAATCTACGAATTAATAATTGATAAATTGTTTTTTCAAAAAGATTTTAAACAGAAAAATAACTGATAAGTAGCTGAAGATAAATTGAAGGAATAAAAACAATTTTGTACGTAGAAGAATATTACACATTAAATAGTAAGTGCATCTACATATAAATAGGGCACAAAAATTACCTTTTTATTTCGTTTTTCTTCGAGCTGCACGGAATGTGAATCATCATTGTCAGAAACTGTGCTTGATGAATCGGTGAAACTCGAGTTAGCTCCAGGAAAATGCTTTTCGTAACTCAATAGTGGATTACTTTTTATTACTCCATCTTCCAATGTATTAAAATTTTGACTATCATTTGGCGTTGATTTTGATTCACTTTTGTTTCGCTTTTTGCGCATATGAAGATACAACAATACAGACGCAACATAAACTAAAGCCAGTAAAATTGAGCAAATGCCGACTGCAAAATATTCAGAAATGCTAAAGCTACTATTTGCACTTGGTTGTATATCATCCAAAAATGATACTTCAGTTATATCTAAAAAATTGAATTAAAGTTTAAAATACGATCCGTTTTATTGCTTGGATACACCTTACTATGGTTGTTATAAATTGTTTTTCCTGCAACTCTAAAGGAAACACAAGGTGTAAATACGGTTGATGGTTCCGTTACAGTGGAATCAGAAATTGATACTTCTCGACAAAAAATAAAAATCAAGATTAGTTTGCCTTGCATTTGCAGCCTTTGCTGGGAATTGCCTGTCCACTAAAATAAACCTCGAGTAGTAGTCAATGAAGATATAAATATGCCAAATTGGGATTAAGACAGCTTTACAAGTTATAACTTTGCACAACTTTCATTTATAAACGTACTACGNTAAAAGCAATTTGCTTTTTTTATAAAATGCCAGAAAAAATATTTTTCATAAAAAAATTTTGAAAAATTCCATTGAATATTCCAGAGCATTAATCGGTCAATTTTCTGGAAGCTTCAATCGGCCGCGAGAAACCCAGAAAAGAAATTCATCTAACTTTCCGGAAGTTTCTATCGATCGTGATTTACCCCAACAAACCATATATCATTGGAAAGTTCTTAAAGAAAGGAAAATAAATCCGACGTTAACAAAGCGTTCCATCGAAGTTTCTAGAAAAAATCGAAATATTTTATGCCAGTTATAACCAGAAGTACCGAAGAGAAAATTGAGGAACGAATAAAGGCATTAATGGCACTGATGGCAGAAATGACACAAAAAGAGGAAAAAGGTCAAGAACAAATGAAAAAAGGACAGGACTAAACGGAAGAGGAATTGAAAGTAGCTTAAGAAGAAATGAAAAGAAAATTGAAAGCAGCTCAGGAAGAAATGAAACAGAAAATGGAAGCAATACAAGAAGCACTAAATACTAGGGTGGAGAATAAGATAAATATTATTAGAAATGAGATGGAAATGAAGATAGAAGATATGGAAATCAATATGGAAAAGATGATAGAGGAAAGGGAAATTATAATGGAAAAGAAGATAGATGAAATGAGAGAAGAAAAAACAGAAGAAGTAAGAGAAGAAATTGAAAGGCTCAGACTACCCTCTGCTGTAAGACCTGAATATCCTGGTGTTAGGTCATCAAAAATTCCACCTCCAACTTTTGAACCTCGCGCAAAAGTGAAGATCTTGACTGGCTTGCTCCCTACAGAGGCGACGTCACTGATCGTTTTAGTAGGGGGCGGTGTTACATGTATGTATGTAGATAATCCAACATACTTATTGTCAAAGAAGACCAGGTTTCCAGAAAGCATATACTTTGTTCGTGAGGTTTAACTCCGTACGAACAACCTCCCTACACGTGGCCTGCCGTTCAATGCTCGTGAGGAACGGGGCTGCCGGGCAGGTTATAGTAGGATTGAGTCTTTATCTCAGGTGGTATCTAAATTTGCTAGCCACGCCAGACGAAGGCGATGAGTGGTTGGTGTGGAGCCTCGGGTCAGACATCCCGACTGTAGATTCTGCAAGCCGGACCTTGCCATGCACAAGACGGATGACGAGTTAGTCATTTGCGACGTCCAAGTTTGCTGGGAGAACTCTCGCAGAAAGCTGGGACGCCAAGAGGCTTGTGTATGACATTGTCTGCTTTCGAGAGGCTGCCGCCCGGAAATGGGCCAGTAAGTCGTTACAATTTCTTCTAGTCCTCCTGGGTGCCCGGAGGTTTGGCCGAGATGTAATGTTTCAACATCAGCCACTCTGCGCTTCCCAACATCTTTAAGATGAAGTTGAAACAGAGAGACCTCTAAATTTTGAATCTCGCTCAAAAATGAAGATCATGCATCTTAACCGGCTTGCTCCCTACAGAGGCAAAGTCACTGATTGGGACGATCAGTTTTAGAAGGGAGGCAGTGTCACATGTATATATGTAGGCAACCCAATATACGTATTGCCAAAGACGACCAGATATCCAGAAGGCATATACTGGAACATTCTGGAATGGCTGATCTCTATAAATAGCGAGATCGAGTGAAGTACGACTCAGAAAGTTCGAGGTGATAGAAAAAGAAGAAGAAATGAAGAAGTGATCTAGTGTTTAAATAGTGGTGACCTCTTAACTTATTGATAATAGAAGTGTTATTTAGACAATAAATTGTTAAATACATGACACTATTACTGTTTATACAATATATCAATAACTATTAACCACGACTACGGGAGACATTGTTGATACTACATTTTAAAAATCAGTTGATATTTTCCTAAATATTGTGAAAAAAAATTTGAAAGTAATTTTTCCCGTAAATTCAGTTATTATTGTTTAAACAATGTAAGAAATTATTTCCTGAAATTGGGAGTTTGAATAATATTAAAAAATAGGCATACAAAAAATTGATCAAAATCAAAGCTGTTGCTGAGAATTAGTAAGTGCAATAAAAAGCACCTTCATCGACTCGATTATTATATGACAATATCTGCAACCTTCAAAAATTGCGGCAATTTTAACAGAAAAAAGTACCCATTAAATTAATTTTTTTTTTGGGACTTAATGTTGCCGTAACTTAAAAATATAACATTTAAAATCATTAAAATTCGCTACTAGGACGACCGTGGTCGGTGGATTCAACTTTTTGCTAAATCCCCTCGCTCGCATAGTACCATCATGAATTAATTAATATTTTAAAATGAATTAAACGTCATTACATACAAAATCAATATAATAAAAATATTTGTACATTTGTTTATAACAATCGATACTTAAATTAAGATATAACAATATATAATATATTTTATTGCACTGCAGTTAAAGGTAAAAATAAACGTTATATGAAGCGTATAAATTACATCTTATTTCTACAGAAAAAATATTGCACATTTTCACAAACACATGATAAATTATAACTAATTTTTATTGCACAAGAATTTCATTGTGTGCTTAAGTTTTATAAAAACTTCATCCAATATATTGAGTCAACAGTGTCTTCAAAAATTATTGCATGTACCTATGCAATAAGCATACTCCTAAAAATTTTAAACAGTACGTCAGAGTTAAAATATCTCGTCAGCCTTTTCATAAGAGAAGGTAATAAAAGAAAGAAAATGTTGAAGACAGTTGCTATAAATGTAACGTTAAGTGCCACGATACTATACCATTTGTCGTTACTCCTACAATAATTAAATCGTGGTATTCATAATGATAAAATCTAACGGAGCAATATAATTAATTTAATTGCAATAAGTTGTAAGCGTAACATGCGAATCATTAACAGCAGAAACGTTATCTCGGTTGATTATTGCTAAATTGAAATATTCGCATTGTTTAAAACAACCACATGAAAAACTAATAAATATCTAAATCATATCTAAATCATTACCGTTTAAATATGCATTGAGAGCTTAAATAACCAAACTTCGTAGCGCTTATCGTTAGAATATTTTATAAAAATGCTTAATTGGATTAATTTGGCATGTACTTGCATATCATAAATCACTAGCTTTACAACTTATCTGAATTTATTGGTAAGTAAGAGGATGAAGAAGATATTACTCCATAATCTTGTTTAATTATAATGTGAAACTTTGTAAAATTAAATTCGTATTTATGATGATAAACGAATATTTCGAACTTGGAAAATTGTAAACACATTCTTTTTATTACAAACATAATAATTTACTTAATTCTAAAATTGCACTTACGGCCTGTTGATGATTATCACATTTGTAAAACCATTGCACAACGCTAGCCCATTATATTTGTAAATTAAAACAAAGTAACAAACTTTCAAAACAAAATTTGAAGTTGAGGGATACTATTCCTTTTGTAATTTCAAAATAGTTATTTAGTTTTAGGCTCTATTAGATATTTTCTTTCAAACATTAATTGCAATTCCATTTAGAAGATGACTACTACTACTATTTACGGGGCATGCGCATTTTTATTAACCTTTATGAATAATATAAAACTATAGGTTTATGAAGACGCAAGATGTTTTACAATAAACCATGTTCGGCAGACAAGAGCAGCTAAACTAGTACTATATAAAACACTAATAAATACCCGAAATTCCCCATAAAACATTTAGAAATGTCATCCTTAATGATTAGTCTCAAATGACACCTTTGGTGTCGAAAAAGGTACAGAAAAAGGGTTAAATTTCTAAACGTTTTATGTTTTTAGTGTTTCATTAAGTATGAAGAAAAGGAAAATAATATAACAAATTATACCAATTTTTCTCTGATGGGTGACATTTCCCGCAGTATTCATTAGGTATCGTTCCATAACAAACGTTAGAAGAATAACGTTTGCAATTTTTGTTGTTACAGTGGCGAATTATATTTATACATGTTGTTATTAAATAAAATAAATAAAATTACGTTTGAAGTTAAATCTATAAACATGTAAAATTCTAAATAAAAATTTTTGATTCAAATGGAACCTTTCAATCTTCTCATTTATCATCTTTGTACTCTTGAAAATTTTCACTTTCTTTTTCATGATCAACCGATAAATTTTGTAACTTTAAAAAATTTTATTTTAGTTTCTAGTGTATATTCCTACAAAAAATGTAGATCGAAGGAAAAATATCCAATAAAAAGTAACATCATAAAGAATTAAACCAGAAAATAAGTCGATTGATTTACTAAAAGTTGTATATCTAAAGCTACTCCATATTAAAAAAATTGTTCTGCCATGTGTACTTCCGGTGTAAAAGCTAATGGATATAGAACTGTGGATAATTAGTTAAATAATACGTGTAAAGTAAGTTAGGTAGGTATTTATGACTGTTGAAATTAATTTTATTAATTTTTTAATACATAACAATGTGTCGGTGTAGAATTTGTTTCTGAGAAATGTTTAATGTTTAAGTAATCTTTGAACATCTATTATTTAACGTAAGATAATAAAAGTTGAAAACATTGAAAATTAGGAAAAAACAATGTTATTCATTACTTTTCCTTTTTCCGTCACTTCCATCTTTGATATCAGAATCAATGTGACACAATAACTATACTTCAATTCGTTTTAAGGTTACTTAACGAAAC
>NW_020438986.1:81922-116721 GCF_000699045.2 Agrilus planipennis | reverse complement strand
GGAGACCTCCTCTTTCGACCCCCCCCCACTCCCACCCCCTTCGCAGGTGGGGGCCATCATCTAGACCTTTACCGAACCCTAATTTATCTCTGTCCGGCATTAACTAATTAACCGTATTGTAAACGTACCCCTAATTTATCGCAGTTCGGTCTCGACACTATTATTTTATTGTAATTCTTTTAAGAACGCGTTCCTAATTTATTCCATGCGGCACTGACACGTTCATTTAAAATTGTAATACAACTGGTACTATTCACCCATGAGGTGGGGAGTTTACAGGAGATTACATCTTTAAAAAAAACACGGTCTAGTTCTCATGACGTTAATATCTTTTCATTCCTTTTACTACCGTCGAGGATTTGAAAATGATGAGATAAGTTAAATGAAGATACGTGTATGTTTATGTCAAATTATAAAACGCAAATCAAAAATCCTATTACGAATCCTGAGAAATCCTGATTTGCAATCTGGTCTTTAGATACTCTAAAAAAGTTTCTACTTTGTGAAACATTTTGGGGAACAAGTAACAGCAACACAAATGTTCCTCAATGTTTCTTTGGTATTAGAAATCTAGCTTAGATGTCGAATAATTCTTTGGACAACAGAAAACTTGATTGGTTTTCTTCAAGATCTTTTCTGTCCAATTCAAGAAAAATGCAATAAATATCATCGATACATTTTTCATTACATGTATCAAGGATTCTTTCTTTTTTTGTCCTCAATTGATTATGCCACACGTGCTGGGCCCGCGTGTAGGAATCATCATTGATTTCATGTTAACATTTTTCAACCTTTTCACTAACTTTAATTATAGACGCATATGTAATTGTACTTAATGATACACGGTTACAGAGAGAGTTTAATACGTAGCAATTCGTAGATAAACTTGTGTGAAGTTGCCATATGGGTCCGGGTCGTTGGCGCCCTTAACTCGCCGATTAAACCGGATTGGATTAACTACAAAGGGTCCAGTGAGACAGTTGACAACTTTAAATTGCTTTCCATTGAGCGCCATTTAAATGTAAATGCCCGAGACTCAGTCAAAATATTAAGCAATTATCCCGATCGGGAGCTTCAATCGTCTACAGATTCACGCGCCGACGATTTCGAAATTCAATCAAAATATGGGAGAGACTGTTACGCGATCGGAGTAGGCTTCGGACATGTAACGACGCTCATCGTAGCAACGTCTCGACTATTGTTTTGCATTATTTGTACTACCAAACACTATTTACTTTTAGTAATAATAAAATAAGGACGAAAGGTACATTTTAAATTGAAATTAGGTAAGGAAGAGTAAGAAATGGTCTCGTAAATATTCAAATAAAATTTTCTTTAGGTATATTAAGATAAATAGAATTCATAACAGGCAAATTTACAGGCGTGCCCGCTTATAATAAATAATAAACTATATGCGATCGCTCACTGTAATCGATTTTCATTAACCGCTCACAAATAAGCCTGTCATAACTCAAATATATTTAGTGTTTCTCTATTCACTATTTGTTAGAAACGACTTATTTGTATATATCGTGTAATATTGTAATGTTCGTGGGTTTAACTTTTAAGACTGCTAACGACAAAACTATTTATTTACACTAATTATTAAAGAACTTAAAAACACTATTAAATTATTACTAAATTTAGTTTATGAATTATTCTATTCATTTACACTACTGTTGATATATCACTATTCACTGCGCTATTTATTTCACTGCTATCACTGTCAATTTATTTCTGGTTTCACTTCTGCAACGGTCAATTTATTTCTACTCTTCTCGGCGATCGTCTCTTCCTTTAAGTACTCTTTTGTTTCCTTTCTGGAACCCTCTAGAAACATCCGGATCGTTTCTTTCTTCTTTGAGCTGTTTAACTGCTTTCCCAGAACGCAGGTACGACAACCACATTTAGAAATACGGCACACATGAAGAAAGGCGCCCGCGGCTAGTCGGCACATCGATAAGCTCGCTACACTTATGCTTAGGCACGTATCGTCTGTGTTGCTGCTTTTGTCTCCTCACAGTTTATTGGTTGAGTACTGGTGAGTAAAATTAGGGCCCGGGTTCGCTTCCCGGCAACAGAGTGACAGCAGCAACAATTTTTTCTTATTATTGTGAGGTTAATTGTAGTACTACAGATTTTATGTAATTTTAATTTATTTCACAAAACATTAAATTCTACAACCTTTATTCTGTATTGATTTGCACTTAACTATTCATAAGCTATTTGATATTCGAATTATAAGGGTATCATCTGAGACATATTTTTTAGTTAGGTATGTTGTTTTCTCAGTAAGTGGGCAATTAATGTGAAATAAGTAAGTTGCATGTAATAACAACCGTTCTTGTGAAACGAGAAAGTTTCTAACATAGAGATCATGGTGTCGCGTAAAAGAACACCTTTCGTACTCTAATTTATTTTTATTATTTAATAAATATTCAATTGACATTACTATTATTAATTAATCACCCGTTCATCACTATATCGCTTCTTTTCATCTTTTATTGCAGGTTCCATTTCATAGTAACTATAAACGTCATTTTCCGACCTCTCGGCTGTCTTGCTCTAGAAAGATTTCAGAATGTAGCTTCTAGAGGACTCTGATCTTGTTCAACCTCGGCAACCCAATATAGGTCACCTGATGCTCTGGCATTGTCTACATGTTGTCCTAAAACTTACAGTTAAGATCAGCGACAGCGCATCTTTTTAGAACAAGGCATTCAAAGTAAATTATCTCCATTTTAACTCAAAGCCTCTTTCGAATTCGATAAACAACGTCGTTGATGTGTCGAATATACAGTGTAAGGAGCTTTCGAAACTTGCTGCAGTTTCGGGCAACGTTCTTTCCGTCCTGATGAATTATATAGCCACAATTTGTCAACTTCCCTAAAATCAGCAGCGGCTTCTAGTCATTCTTATAGTTGGCGCACGTATTCGTTTGTAAACACTAAAGGGTCTCCAGATCGATCAAACCACATGTCTGCTGACAGTCCAAGCTCTTCCCAAATGTGCTACTGGCCGGTGTTATTCCAATTGTTTTATGGTTGGCGGATATATTAGAGATAAAGAGGTAGTTAAATGGTTCAACCATACGATCAGACTATGGATGTAAAGGAGCTGTCCTTACTTTTGTGAGACCCATTAGATCAGTGACTTTGAATAGTGTCGACTCGAAGTTCCTGCCTTGGTCAGAATATAATTCCATTAGTACTGTATAACGAGCAATCCGGTAAAGTAATCTATCACAACCAAGATATATCGTTCACCGCAGTTTATCGTTGGGAAAGGTTCTGCTGCGTCGATCGTCATTATCTGAAATAGTGCTTCCATGTTGTACTGCTGCTTTCATTTAGAGCTTCTATTTTGCGGTCTCTTACGGCGCATGTTGGGCATTTCGTACATCAATCTTCCATATCGTCTCTACGTCGTAGTCAATAAAATCCTTCTCGCACCTCCCCTGTAATCTTTGTAATGCCGAAATATCATTCGCTTTGGATTGTTTCTTAGACTTCTCAAAATCTGCTCTTTAGAAGTACTTACTACTTGAAGCATATTTTTCATACCATCCGGACTCTCTCAAGGTAAGGGAATTCCTCTGGGCCCAGTAACTTTTCGTTGTCTGACTTAGGTGGCTCTCATCTATCAATGACGGTCTTGATATTCTAGATTCTTTTCATTTCATTATTCGGTTAATGTCTTCGTTCTTTCTCTTTTCAGTCTTTCCAGGATCTCTCAGGATGAACGGTGGTTACACTACAACAGACCGATGCCATCCTTTTTTCTTCGAAGAGGAACAACGCTTGCAGTATTCTACGCAAGGTCATAGTGCATAGGCAAAGTGCATATGCGTTGTCGTATTGTTTGTCTGGGAGATCAATCAATCAATATCTAACTCGTATTTAGTGATCCGACTTTAAGGGGAGTTTTATAGAAGTCTCTATTCACCACAGACAGTAGCTCTAGATGGGTGATATAATAGTTTCGTCCTTGTTTTGAGCATAGCCAAGTCCTAAATTACTAGCATCTATGGGTATGTAGAGGTTGGGGCTCGAGAGAGTGTAATCCTCAAGTTTTCGAATTCTTTTTAACATTCGGGTGTATAGTAGAATTAAACCCCGTTTATTGTGAGCGGCTCAGTTATATCGGTAAACCTTCGTATTAATTCTCGATTGTCGTCGATTCATAGTAATGGGTAATTATTTATTTTCTTTATCCCTTTCAGCTTCGTGTAGTTCACAATAAATATTGTGGATCTTTCTTCGGTACTAATACCATTTATGAAACCCAAGAACTTCGATCACTCTTTGCATATGCATATCTCTTATAAGTCTATTCACTTCCTCTTGCTTCGTCCAGAGAACTCCTTTAGGTAGTTATTTAATGGGTTTTGCTGTTCGGGTGTTGTTGCAGTGGTATGGTAAGCGGTTTGTTCCTAAATTTTGATATGAAGCGGTTAAGAAGTTGCTTGAGTTGTCCCTTGTATGTAGTTACTGTACCGTTTCACCAGTTCGGTTAAAGGAAGTGATGTCTGTTTAGCCCTAGCTTTTTTTCCAATTACAAAGGTGAGTTTCAACAAATGATTCAAATTCTCCCAATGATGTCCCTTTACAAATCTTTTGCTAGAAGTTTTTTAAATTGACTATTCTCGCAGGTATCGATGATGTTCCACTTCTTACGAGTGTATGTCCCACCTATAATGCTTTCTGTGCCAAGTTTGGAATGCCTGGTTCGTCTATCCCCATCAATACTATATTACTATTTTCTGTTCACCATTGTAGAGTGCTGATTCCATGTTCTTGGAGAAATGCTGTATCGGGCACTAATTTCCAACCATATAGGATAGCATTTCCTGTTTTAATTTCTTCATGTTTTAGAGAAGTTTCTCCGATAAATTTGATCAAGGTGAAAGCGAAATAACTTGCGCTCCACAAAGTTGGCTGATTTTAGTTTACTGATTGCCGTCTATCTCCGCCAAAAGATCGCGTTGTGTTTAAGGCGCACCCTCAATTTAGGTGACCAATTCTTCTACAATTCCAGCACTTCGGACGACCACCGTAATTCTAACAGTTCTTCTACATTACCAACATTTTTAATTTCGTTCAACCGTGCTTGTAGTGGTGACTTCCTTCGCATCTGTTATGTCTTTTGTTGTGGTTATGCAGTCGTCGATTTCCGCTTGACGTACTCGTACATGGCCCTTGGAAACTTCTTTCGCCGCTTCAAGCTTTAAGCCATGTGACGATGTTTCATTTGGCCTCTTCTGGCGTGCTAGTCTAAGGACTTGCTATAGTTAGGCGACCCTGATTCCATTAATAAATGTTTGTACTGCTAGTTCGTCTATGAGCTCCTGATAATCATATGGATAGGCTAATCTTACGAGGAGCTGCACAAAGGACTCAAATTGTTGAAGAGTCTTATTATATCATTGGTGACGAGATTTTTTCAGTATTAGCCGTTATTACTAAGTACATTTTTACATTAGCTTAATCCTAACCACAACTCGGTGCGTCCAATTGCTTTTCAGATAAATATGGGCACTTTTTTACACCAGAAAATGAAAATTTTAATTGTGCTGACATGTCGGTATAACCGTTTAATCTTAAAATTAGATAAACGTAATCGAAAGCGAAGTTGTACAAAGTACAAAAAGAAGTCCAATACTTCTTTTACAATCGGTCTTACAGGCAACCTTCGCCTTAAGACACCCCAGTATTATATAATGATAAAATATAGTAATTGGTGTGATACACACTTGCAAAAATACTCGACCCTCATCTCGAAATAACCTCAGTGGTATATCGCCATCTAGTGGATTCCTTAATTCTGTCCATCCGTCTTCAGATAATACTTTTGCACTTGATACCGCACATACAGGAGCTTTGAGATCTATAAAAATGCAACATTATCAAAAAGCTTTGGTGTGAAGCATAACAAAGAAAAATGGGAAAATACTGATTAAAAAATATTTTATTTTTAAATGCAACAAAGTAAA
This sequence comes from Agrilus planipennis, assembly GCF_000699045.2. Taxonomy (NCBI): domain Eukaryota; kingdom Metazoa; phylum Arthropoda; class Insecta; order Coleoptera; family Buprestidae; genus Agrilus; species Agrilus planipennis. The sequence continues at coordinate 110,729 of NW_020438986.1, read as the reverse complement.
ATTATTTGTGGAGGCAGCGGTTGAATTTAATCATCAAGGATATATCAACCTGGTCTTGTTTTACAATTTCAAGTGAAACTTAACATTCTTTCGATTTAACTTGTTCAATCCTTATTCTTTTCATTTACATTAGTAGTTTAGCGTTAAAATGTATGAATAAAAAATAACGTAAAAATAAATTCCTTTTTGCAGACACTTCAAGTACATTGACGCCACTAGGAAATAGCAGTAACGCAGGGTCATTGGTTTATAATGTTAATTAAACACAAACTTCGTAGAACGTGAAATTAAATGCAAACTGTTTAATCAAAATAATAAGTAATTAACGAAGTTGGTAATAGCGCAACGAATGGGTCCTTTATCATTTGTAAAATTTACATAATAATTGTAGGATTATCTACATATATGTTATGTCTTTTACTGTTTTGAATTAAAATATAAAGTCAATCTCACCTGTAAATTTTATTTCCTTGCTTGGATGGATGATTTGACCTTTTAATGGTAAATAGACGAATGGAATTTGCTGACTAGTGGAACTACTTACAAAGGAAGCCAGTGAACATTCTGTAAAAATTATCTTTTTGTAATACCTGTTTTACAATAGATTTTCTTGCTTTAGCGTTTTCGATAATATTAGCCTAATGAAGAATAAGATCAAGGGATTCTATAACATATTTTCACATTTGTTATTGAATACTGATATACTGATATACTGGATACTGATATACATAACATGAATTTTTGAAGAAGTAAATATACTGATAAATAATAATAATTAAAGAACCAATATTGAGGAAAGTAAAAACTTTATCTAACGACGATGGCTTAAGGCTTAAGATTGATGTTATAGGTACCTATATTATCAGTTAAATTACAGGATGTTTCATACAATATGTCTAAAATAAAATCATATTTCGCCTGTAAGTTGAAGGTATTTCGTGAAAGTAGGAGAGCAATTAATATACATAGATATGTACGTATTAAAGCAGCAATAGTAATTTAATTTCCTAATATCTCTAAATTCGATAGCCAGATGTTACTTAAATGTTAACCGTTACTTGGCATCGTATCTGTTTAAACAACGACAAGCAAAATATACGTGTTAGTAGCGGGAAACAGTTATGCTTAAGTATTATGGTACAACAGAAAACATGTTTTTTTTTTGGTTACAGTGACACAAAATTTCGTTTATAAAAATTGTTACATATTAAACTACTACCTTGTTTTATAAAGTTGTATTTGTAAAAAGTAGAATTGAAAATAAAAAATAATAGGAAATTTTATACCTTTTCAAGCTCTTATAAAATTCTGCCTTTAAAATTGATATAAAGGTAAAAGTAATTCAGAATTTAGGAGTACATTTTCTTATTTGAATTACCATTAATAGTTGCGGGTTCGAAGATGAATCAACATTATACTTTTGGTAATCCTTTAAGTCTATTTCTATATAGTTCAAGAGTTTAATTTTCAAAATTCCTCCTGTTTGTGTTTTTTTTTTATATAATACAAAGAATGTCTCCTCTTTTTTGTTTTTAAGCAGCGATTGAGACTGGATATTTACAAACGCACTAGTCGGTTAGTGATGTCAAGTGTTGTTACTTTTCAGTGTACACGGTACTTTTTAAAAAGCTAGTCTTTCTAATTATAAAATTAAATCGAATCCTTTGTAAACATTAATCACAACAATTGCTGTTTTTAAATCGCCGAAGTTACTCGGGTATATGTTACGTAAATTAGATGATCTGAATTGCAAGAAAAATGTAAATAAACGTTAAAAGCAACACGTGTTCTTGATTATTTAGTGGTGACCTTGGCATTGACCTAAAAAATGACCTTTAAGCTCTTAAAAATAATTTTTATTTATATTCTTGTTATTTCTTTTTTGTATAAATGTAATCAAGAGAAAATTTCACACTGAGTCATGTAAATAACAGGTTTCTTTCAAAGGGTCTAATGTGCAAACCCCATGAGCGACGACGCTATGCGACGTTCTAGTTTATCTTTGAAAACCTCGATGACTTTAGGTGTCATTGAATCCCACGAGTTATTTACATGGTTTAATATAAAACCACGTCTATTCTTCATAAATTTGATACCTTAATATCCTTAACGGTAATTTTCAAGGCCAATGTCAAGAGCACCTTAAATAAATAACCATAAGTTAATTGAATAACTTTTGCATAAAATTTTTTCAAAGGTCTTGCTGAAAATCTTTTTGGTACGAAGGTACCCGTAGTCTCCGCTTTTGACTCTTGATGAACGGGCCATTGGAATATAGCATATCACCTACTCTTTTCATGCACATGGATGCGAAATGGTTAGTAATAACTAGACATCAGATTATATACGCTATCAAAATGCCAAAATATGCACTATAAAAAAACCATTTATAATTAGAATTTACATTTTCGACGTCAACTGACGTTACCGGACAGAACTTGAAATTTGGCGCCATTCCNTTATAATTTATAACTTATTTATTATAATTTTTGTGACAATAAACAATAATATATTTTTCCAGGTTTTCTACGGCAAACTTGTGCCGTTTATCACTTAACATCAATTTACAGGCTGAAAATGACCTTTCGACGTCAACTGACGTTACCGGACAGAACTTGAAATTTGGCGCCATTCCTGCAGAGACCTCTTCAGGAAGAGTTTGTCCGGTGCCGTGATAAATGCGTCAATTTTCTTTATTTCGTCAAGACCGGGGTTTTTATACAAAACTGCATTTAATTTGCCACGAACCTTTTGCGATATTGAACTCGGAAGGGCGTTACTCTTTTCAACCATTTTTTCTAATATTTCCAAGGACTTCCACAGAAGGTTTTTAGTTTCTAGTTTTTCAATTGCATCGGGTATATTGCTGAAATGTGTTGCAACAAGAGCAATATTTTTTTTATTGAAGGATCCTGTGGCGTCGGCGGCATAATACAACACGCCTAAAACGTATAACTACTGAAATAAGCACTGTTAATGAAAAAGTACCAAAATATGCAAAAACGCTATAAAATAGAATTATATGCTTTTGCATATGCAAATATGCAAATGCATATAATCCGATGTGTAGTAATAACTAACTATTTTTTCTAGGGTGGCGATAAAAAACTATGTAAATAAATGTTTTTGTGTAACGTTTCGGTTTATTTAACCATCAGATCAAAACTAAAAAAATAAAAATATAATTCTAATTGAATCATTTAAATTTTTTAAAAATATTTTAATTATTGCTACGTTTACTATTCATTTTAATATTAATATGTACCATGTTAAGTCAAAGAACATACCCTCTAAATATTAATACACCAATCTATCTTCTGTTCGTGTAAATTTACTTAATAGTCTAGTCAATATCGGCAGGTGAATGAGAAATATTATTATTCGGATTAATTTTTTACGCCTCTTTTTAGGTATGGTTACTACCACGTTTCGTTTATATTCCCTGGAACTTTCCCCATCTCGTAAATGTGGCTAACTAGCTTAAACATACGATCTCTAACCTCTTGTTCTGCATGTTTAAGAATTTTCCTCTGTATTCCTTCTACACCTGGCGCCTTATTATTCTTTAAGTTTTTTAACGCTACATCGAACTCTTCTCTCATTATGGGAAAACCCCAGCTCATCTATCTCCACACTATCTTCCTTATCTAATATATCTCCTAACTAATGGCCTGCGTATGGGTTCTCTAAATATTCTTTTCATCTACTGCCTTTTCCTCATTTTCTGTCAAAATGAACTCTTCCTCGTTTCTTATATTATTACTACTGCACCCTACATCTCTAAAACTACCTACTCCAAACTTTCTTCTACTTCCTTACACCTCCTGTCAATCTACTGTTTCTTAGTTGCCCTACACTTCCCAATTATTTCCCACTTTTTAGCTATACATCTTTTTTGCCCTTTTTCGTCTGTCCTGTTTTTATATTTCCGCCTTTATTGTGTTGTGTTGCTTCTGCTTTCTTATTGTAAGATAGACATGCTTTTTCACTACCTACTGCTCTGAGGTACTTTAAAAAAAAAAATAATATTTCGAATGCCATAAATTTTAGAAGTAGGAAAACCTTAGAAAGTCTACCTAGAATTATAAGTACAATTTAAAATAGTCATAATATACAGGATAACGAAGCTGCTGTCAACTTCCTGTATAACCGGAAGTGCTACATAGGAAAAACTAAAAAAATATTAACTTTACAACAAAAAGCACACCTTTTTTATCGAGATTAAATCAAATAATATAAAAAAATTGTTCCAGTCAAAAGAAGTTGTTTTTTGGCATTTGTTTAAACAAACGTGATTTAAACAATACTAGACCGGGTTATCGGCTGGCAACATATATTGTTGTATTCAGGAGAATCTTCCGAATAAAACTGAGTAAAAAAATTTAATCCGAATAATTTCTCCCACTCACCCGCCCATATTGCCTGGGCCATAATACTGTTGTAAAATTTGGCTGTTTCGCTTTTACTATGAGAATTGAACACGCTCTTGTTAAATTAGGAAATTCTTCATGAGCAGAACAAACAAAGTGAAGAGATAATCGAATAATAGTAAGCTGTGCAGCGATTAGAGGTTAAACATGTACTTAGGTAGGTAAAAGATCAGGGTCGGCTTTATAACTGTCTGGTTGGCATTATATCTTTAAAAAAAGCATCTTGCTTTTCTTGAGAATTTTTAACTTTCTTTAAAAGCCGTTGCTGGCAATATACTCGAATTCTGCTTATCTGCATCTCCTTCTGGTAAATATTAATTGGTGTAATGTTATTTTCTTCGCTGCGTAGGTATTGAAAAAAAATCGGTTGTCTGTAAAGTCGGTTTACTGACGATAGTTGAACGTGACAACGTCATAAGAAAATACTGATGGAATGGTTTCATTTTTCAAAAGAAAATTTTAATTTTATTTGTTTGATAGATATTTTGTATGGATATAGAGAAGGAGGTAAATGTATTATTGTATAGCATCTGTCCACGCGTACGCATCGCTCACTCAAGTTGGAGAGAGACAGATGACGAACGCTGCCGAACGCGGAGGCCGATTGTGCCTCTTTGTCGCTCGTTCCACGCTCTCGCTAGCACTTCAAGCCTAAAATGGAACGCCTCAAAGCGAGGTAACGCCGCATGAGTCATGTTTTTTCGTGCGTGCAGCCGGCTCCATCGAATTATAAGACGTTGTCACATCAAAACAAGTGATTTACACTTAAAAATAAATAATTATTTAAATACTACTCAACATAACAATACCACATTGAGAGATTAAAAGTAAAAATATGCGCCGTCCACAACTAGGACTTAAACTAAGTTTCAGTCAACAGCAAGAACGAGATACAGCTGGAAAAGTTAAACTTACCCATGGTCAGCACATTCAATTAATTTATGATTTTTAGATCTATTTCGCTGAAGGTTTTCTGCAAAACAATCTCCCAAAATGTCAAAGGTTTAAAAATAGTAGTCCAAAAGTTTAACGTAACAACTGATCTATTAGTGAATTAGATCTAAACTCTAAATTTTGAACTTTGTCAAACTAGGATTGTATTAAATGCAACCATCCAATTATGTCTACATCTGGCCAAATTTTTTTAACACCAATATGAATCGCTTTGTCATTAAAATATTGATTTTGTAGCATCATTATCATTCGACAGGTTTTCAATAGGTTTTTGATTTTAACACTATCATTTTTTATTAGTAATAAAACGTCTGCATTATTACTAATTTTTCCTGGTTTATAAATGATAATATACTGATACTTATCTAATTTCAAGCGGCATCTACTAGTAAAGAAAATATCCGTCCAATCAACATTAGTTTCTCGAAAGAAAATCAAATTATTAAGGATAAGATTGCAACACCTCATGCCCTAAACAAATGTGTATGTAATGTAGTAAGTATCGTCAACCACCAAAAATATGGAAGTAAATTATAATAATAAAAAAAATAAAAACTCGTTTCCTAAATCTTGCAGAAGTAAACGGTTTAACCTAATTATTCTTAATTTTTTGAATACTAATACTACTAGTGTCATGCTGACCTATTTAAATATCTGAAGTTGTATTGCTCAATTACTTTATTGATTAAATACAAGGTTTAAACTTTAAAAGAATAAAAAACTAACTGTAACACAAACATTTTGAATCAGATTTATTCTAACAAATAACAAACAATACCTGAGCAAAAAAGTTTAAAAGAAATACATCACAGATACTGCTAATTGCCAGCCTATTGAACGCGACGCTGCTTTGTCGTATTTCTTTATCAGATTCGGAATTGAATTTACCTGTACTTTCAACTACGTTTTTTTCGAAAACGCCGAGCATTTGGACACACAAACAATTACGTAATTTTCTTGTTTTATAGTGTTCTATCACCTCCTGCAAGCTCCGAAGCCTTACCAAAAACATCAATGACAATGAACGAGAAAAGTTATGTCTTCAATAAAAATGTTCATCAGGTAAATATTAATACAATCTAACATTCAAATTATGTACTTCCTAATACCCATTAAATATAATGCACCTATTGTGGTTACGTTAAAATTGAATTCATTGTTTTTATTGACATCTCTGGAGAACTTGTATACAACATACAATACTATAGTAATAAAACAACTTTCCATAAACTGCATTTTAAATGTTGCATTGTAAAGAATTCTCTCCTTTTAAATAGGAAATGCCTTTCGTAGAACTGTTTTCTCTTACAAATGTACATAGTTGTTTGATTTTATTGTTTATTTGAAGAAAAACAAGATACTATCCGTGCAGACATTCTATAAAACTAACCGTAAATTTATAGAAAATGCTGCTTCTTAAACAGATTAACAATATTATTTACTTTTTTAACAGGTAATGTGAAAAAATGCATTTTAGAACTATTATGCTCCGTAATCCAACAGTTTTTCCGGAAACATGATTTAAGTTTTATCGAATTTATTCTAATCTTTTTTATTTCGCTGTATAAGTAGGCTCTATTTGAAAATATTAGAAGATGCCTTTTTTTCCCATTTAGTCAACCACGACACACTTTCGATAAGCATTTGAATTTTACAATTTTGTAACTTTATGCAGTTTCAATACTACGGATAACCTCAAATAAAAGCAGACAAATTATTGGTAAGAGGTACCAGTAGCAGCAACGGCGATACGTACCTAACTACCTAATCTAACATTAAGTGGGCGAGGTAGAATAGCCTAAGCAAATGTACTTGTCAAAATATTGTAAATTGCAATTACGCAAAAACTGTGGAGGGTAGAGGTAAGGAGAACTATCTCATATGGGGGGAAATTTGAAAAACTATCCAGCTATAAACAGTAAATAATTGTTCAAAAATTCTCCAAAAAGCGTAGGTAAAAAGCATGGTAAGAATGTAGCAGTTGTTGGATCGAAGTATGCCAAGTTAGAAAATTCAATATTTTTAGTGACTAGAGTGGTTAGTGACTGTACAGTACCTATATTAAACTTATTTACGTAGTTCAAAGTAATTATGTCCTTGTTTATTTTTCTATCGTAGTTCGATAACTTTTGGCGCTTTATTTGAAATTTACCTTATTACTACTGTGGCGCCACCCTAATTTAACGGTTGACGGACACTAAAGAAAAATGTTATTTAGCACCTTATCGAACGTATGAAATTGGCGTTCGTAGGAAACAAAGGTGGATAATATAGAATCGCCGACCAAGACATCCTTGATATCCTAATATAAATTGGTATTATCAAAAAGTTTAATTTTCTCAAAAAGTATTAGTCGTAGATGGTAACATTCTCATATTGGACGAAAGGAAATAAAATTTTGCACATGAGCTGATAAAAAATATAGCATTCCTTAAAAAAAATAATTATGTCAGTTCGAAACAATTTATTTTGGAAGTGGAAGGTTTCAATAAATTTGAATATAACATGTTTGCGTTAATAATGGAAATAGTGAACTATTTCTTCCACAAGCTATGTGCACACCTCTGTGTGCTTTTGTTTCGGAGATATTCAAAATTGCGCAGAGTACTGCAACCGCCTATTTATTGATTTAGTGCTAATTTTATGGAAATTGATGCATTTTAAACTTAATATATGGTTAACAAAGTGGTATTTAAATTTAACAGGGATTCAAAAATGCAATAAAAAAGAGGCATTCCATTTGAAAAAATGAAGTTAGGTAGACTCCAATTTAGGATATGAAAATACATACTTATATGGTACCACTTTTGTAAGAAACTTTTTTGATATCTTCAACTATAAAGCAGTTATTGAAGAAACCTGCTTGCTTGGGACACTCTGTAGATAAGAACAATGTGTGTTGTTGGCAAAAATGGGCAGTTGACAACAGGAAGGGTTTGGCCAAAGTGTCAGTGTAACACGACACACGAGAATTGTCAAACACTGAAGTGTGGTTGGTATACAGAGGACTAGATTGGTTTAAATTGTTGTAACAAGTTGTATGTAAATAACCTTGTAAATAAAAGCTGTAAATAGCCTCCATAAATGAGTATATGTCACCCTGACCATTAAGAAAACTGAATTTTATTAGCAAATATTTCATGATAGCAAACTCAAATAATACAGCGTAGTAGTGAAACAAGCGAGAAAATGGAGTTGAAATCAACGAATTTCAAGGTAATGGACGAGAATGCAGCAAATCTAAGGCCGACATTCAAGCAGAATTTTGAAATATTCGTATGTGCCGCTAATATGGAAACGATGATAAGATAAAATGCAACTTATTGTTATACTGCATGGGAGCAGAGGGTGTTGACGTATAAAACACGTTTGAGTTAAAAGAGACAGAAACAAATAAATTTCAAATATTAGTGAGAAAATTAGACGAATATTTTTTATCCAAAGGGACAAGCAGACAATTTCAATGCTCATGTCACAGATTGTAAATTTCTTTCAAACACATGTGATTTTGGAAATCCCTGAGATTCGTTAATAAAGGATTGTATAGTCTGCAGAATTAGATACAACAAATTTAGAGAATAAAGAAGAGTAAAACTGTTATAAATTTAAATAAATGCATTGAAATATGTAGGGCAGCATTAGCTACGAAAGATCACGTAAATGAAATGAGAACAGAAGACATAGTAAAAGTAGATATTTAAGGAGATCATGAAGTAAAGAAATAACCAAATGAAAAATACCTGTAAAATAATAAACTAAAAGAAAAAATGTAATTAAAAACTGTACGACGTGTGGTAGATCTCTTAAAAGTAATTAATGTGTGGCATTTGACAAGACGTTCCATAAATGGGTAAAACTACGGCTTTTTCGAAATTGTAACTTTTTCTTCTTCAACTTCTTAATGGTTTAATGTGACCTAATAATGAAAAACATACATGAAATAATTAGGATAAAAGTGTTTTGAGTAGTTTTTATTGAAAATAAAGATTTTTAGGTTACATTTCACAGTTAACAATTCATTTGGACAGTATCCGTTAACGGATAAACTCCTGGAGTACTGCTTTTAGTTGGAAAAGGTATATACGAGGGTGGATTGATAAGTTTCCGGCCTAACCAAGAGATGACGCCACTAGGCCTACCTTGAGGTGACATTCTATAGTACCATCCTTGGATAGCTTGTAGCTATAGTTTCAGCCCGATCTCCTTGCTAGTGTAGGTTTGACAGCACGCTGAACAAGACGCCTCTGTGGTTTTCGTAAAAATGGAAAAGCAGGAAAATCGTGCTGTCATCAAATACTTTTATTTGAAGGGGTTAACGCCGAAGGAAATTAAAAAAGAGATGGACTCAACACTGGGGACATCCTCCCCGTCATATTCAACCGTTAAGCAGTGGGTTTCCGAGTTTAAAAAGGGTCGTGTGAGCACCTCTGATGGGCCTCGCTCAGGACGCCCCGTTGAGGTCACAACTCCAGATATGATCGAAAAAATTCATCAAATAGTGCTGGGAGACCGCAGATTGAAAGTGCGTGAGATAGCTGAGACCTGTAAGATGTCATATGAACGTGTGCAACATATTTTGCACCAACATTTGCATATGGAAAAGCTCTGTGCAAGATGGGTGCCGCGTTTGCTAACAGTCGACCAAAAATTGATTCGAAAAAACATTTCTACCGCAAATTTGTCATTGTATAAGCGTAATCCAAGCGAATTTTTGCGTCGATTCGTAACCGTTGACGAAACGTGGGTCCACCACTACACTCCTGAAACCAAAGAACAGTCTAAACAGTGGATTGGACCAGGGGAACCAACTCCAAAGAAGGCAAAAACAATTTTTTCGGCGAACAAGGTTATGGCTACTGTTTTTTGGGATGCAAGAGGTATTATATACATTGATTACCTTGCAAAGGGTAATACTATCACTGGTCAATACTACGCAGACTTATTGCAACGTTTGAGCCACGAGGTGAAAATTAAACGACCTCATCTGGCGAAGAAAAAAATCTTGTTTCATCACGATAACGCACCAGCGCACACGTCAATCGTTGCGACGGCTAAAATCAACGATCTAAAGTTTGAATTGATGCCGCACCCTCCTTACTCTCCAGACCTAGCCCCGAGTGACTATTTTCTGTTCCCTAATCTCAAAAAATGGCTTGGCGGTAAGAGATTTGCGGACAATGAAGAAGTAATCGAAGCTGTAAATGGTTATTTTGAGGAGCTTGACGAATCAGTCTATAGAGATGGCATTAATAGACTGGAACACCGCTATGAGAAATGTATCAGCCTTGGAGGAGATTATGTTGAGAAATAAAAAAAAAAAATTTTTAAAAACCTTGTTTTTCTTGGTCAGGCCGGAAACTTATCAATCCACCCTCGTATATAAGAAAATCAGATGAAAAAACAAGGGGGAAGGTGTTTTAAACTATTTTCTTTCTAAATAAATTTGATAACGGAATTACATGAATAAAAGTTTATGGAAAAAAAATGAATTAATATGATTCTGCACAAAATTGCACAAACATGTAATATTTATTAAGAAAAAAAGTGATTTTAATTACTAAATCTTTACATAAAGTTTACGTCACATAAATTGTAACTTTGTTACAAACTTTTGGTAAATACATTAAAATAAAATTTTGTACAACCGATAAACAGACCGACGAATCTGCACATTACCTTAACCTAGCCTCATTAACTTGAGGTAATGTCTAGTGGCAGAAATTAAATTAATTTCGTATTGATATCAAACTTTAACCGCTATTAAAAGTAAAATTTTTTAAAGAGTTTTATATTTTTAGCTATTATCGATAAACCGATTAAAATTGTGGCTCTGAACCATTTTTGTTTTAATGTTGGTTTTGTATTTAATTTCTGTTAGAAGAGTCACTTGATGAATTGAATGATTAAAACAGATCTTATTTTATTAATATACGAGGTGTCTCACAGTGATCATCCATTAAAACATTCTGAAAACTACTTCGATTTTAATTTTAAAAGTTTGGAGAATAGCGTTACTGGGTATGCTCTTCTCAATTAAAATAACGGCATTTATGTAGCACTTCTGGTTATACCGGAAGTTGCCATCAACTTCGTTATTATAAATGGAGCACCCTTAATATTATGACGGTTTTGAATTCTACTTATGATTTAAGAAAAAGTTTTAATGTTTTGGCAGAGCAAGAATTCAGAAAAATTACAGTGCCCCTGCATAGTGACGATAAGAATTTTGTAACAATCAATGTAATAATTAAATACAGTTTCTCTCTAGAATGAGAAAGCGTCTGTGAATCAATGTTTTTGTGAAAAACGGTATACATACATTTAAACTTTCAATGCCTTTACCTACTTTTGTGCTGTTAACTGGGATAACTAATGGCGCGATTAAACGCCTCATTCGGTTAAAAGTCTGCACATGTATGTGATTTACATCGATAGATACCGACTATTTAATGTCTTCTTATACACACGTTACTGTTTTTAATAGTAAAAGATAGCATACGCGATTGTGATTTACGGAGAAATGCCAGTGACCTTACGATGAGTGCTAGTTAACATAAAAACTGATATTTCTTCAGTAATATTTCATTCTTGTATCATACAAGTATTTGCACATACGGTCTTCCGAAAATATTACACGTAATGCAAGCCATTGAACTATTAGAAAAATTCTATTTGTTATACATGATTGAGGGCTAAGCATTGAATCAAGAACTTGATTGGAGCAATTACGTAATGAGATCGCTAGGTTATTTTTTTCAATTGAACAGTAAGGGTAAAAGCCAGCATTAAATATCTATGTTATGATTTGAAATTTATTGAACATNAAGGATGTGGGCTGTTCTAGTTTTAGGGAAATGCGAAGTTTAGCTCAGGATAGGAAAGAGTGGAGGTACGTGTTCAACCAGTCTTAGGACTGATGACCTTATGATGATGATGATGATGTGAATGCTACATTTTTAATACTAAGTAATAAAGCAAAAATGGTACAATGGATCTATTCTTCACGCCCATTCTTGTAAATTTAGTCAATTTAATACGTTTGATTGTCACGACTAATATAAGTAGAATCAGTAGTTCTAATAGGAGCCGATTGTGCTGGTGGTTGTTACTGATGCAAGGGTAGCCTTAGACAGTTATGCAACGTCTATTCAAGAAGGGTAGACTGTAGCATCTATTAAGGATGGGTCCTTGCAGCAGACTGATTTATGTGATTATTTAGAAGCTATTTATTGTTCAGGTATTTACATTGGATCATATGGTAATTGTTCGTTCAGAATATTACATATGTGTGTGTATGGTCCCTGATCTAATTCAATCCTCTAAGCCGTGTTTATTAGTGCTTGCAAAAATTATTACATGCGTATTTTGACTTTAAAATGTTATATACCGAGTGTTCCTACTGGACTCCTTCCCAGCGTTGAACGATATTGATCAATCTACTTAGGAAAATGTATTTGTCGTTGAATGGATACGGTTTTGCTCTGTTTGGGAAGTTGTACTATGAATGTTTGGACAAAGTAACTAAGCTGTTGTGCCGTATTAATAACGGAAACTACTGACCAGAGGTGGTAAACTAATCCAGGGATTTATGCTTGGTTAGGTCCACCAGTAATTGGTAGTGTGCTAGGAAATCGGCATCAATTATGGGTTTTATGACATGATAAAGCGCCAGGGGAAACGTCGTCATAAGCCCAAGTTGAGAGACAGGGCGATAGTGTCACAATGCTGCTAGAGCGGATTTCTAACGTGGCCCATGTATTTAGTATACACCCAGTCAGGATCGATCAAGAATTTCTGGCGTGTAGTTCTGTCCGTGTCAAAAATGTGATGTATTGGATGGAACTCCTGATTGATTTTCCGATGCCATCTGACATGGTGGGATACAACTGCGTGCCTTATCTTTAAATTTATTATAGTAGAATCAAACACCATCTAACTTATTGTTGATGTTAGACTGCCGTCATGGAGGCGCACTGCGTAAATTTTAATGGGATATTGGTCTCGAAGTTTCCGCTATATGTCGTCTCAATGCCAGATTAATTCGGAAGGCGTGTCCCATGTTTGTTAGAGTTTGGATGGGCCCTGGAGTGGGATTGAACGTGGTATCAGCTGCTGTTATGGGTTACGTCTGGGCTTAAATTCCTTGTGCTCGAAGAGTTGTTTGTGGGCCATTCTTGGGAAATGTCAAGCCGACGAATACGTGCTGTATTGATGGTGGCATAAGGCCCGAGGGTTGATAATGATGTCACGCACACTTTCTTAGCGAGGGTTCAAGTTGTCTAGCACCTCAACTTCGTGGCTTCCGTAGTGGTTGTTGAGACCTTAAAATTGCGATCTACCATGCAGAAACAAAGTTGATAGTCTATGGATGAGGAGTGAGCGGCGGCAGGCGTTGGATGCTGCCTTTGGCTACTTTTTGTTTATGTGCAGCTATATGCGCGGCAGGTTAATGGATGGGTGGCTAGGGATTGTCAGACGAGACGGCAATATTTTGCTCTGATAAAACGTTGATCACGTCGGGTCACCAATGTAGGTGCTTGGTCGGCTAATGTCGAATCAGTGGTTCTAATAGAAGCCGCTATTGGTGGTTGCTACTGATGTAAGGCTTGTCTTATACACTTATATACTCTCTATTAAAGAAAGTTAAACACACTACACTTAGGAAAATATTTTAAGAAATAACTCTACAACGTTGTAGAGACCGTTTTGTAGAAAATACTACCCTAGTTTGCAATAAGTTGAACTAATAGTAAGTATAAATTTGATTAGAAAATTGTAATGGTAATTTGTAGGAGAAATATCAACAAGTGTTCAGACAAATCCTTGCAATATGAAGAAGATATAAGGTATTAGAGGACATTACAGCACATATTTATAACGCTGCAGTAGGGAAAAAACCAGTTTATACGAAAAAGAGTCACTACGATATTCTCTTTATTTTCCTTGTCAATTGTTTCTGTCCCGTATCGGCTACGACTTGTAATGAAAATTTCTGCCTACGTGTCTCAGACTTAGTTTATTTCTCTGTGTCGTGTTTATTGGTGTTTGCAAAAATAATTACATGTGTATTTTAACTTTGAAATATTTTACAGTTCCCGAATAATTGTAATACTGTACTTGATGCGGATTCTTATAATAAGAATAATTTGAAAAATTCAATCATTCATTAAAGAATAAGAGTCACACACCCAAACATAATAAATAATGTAAAATATAGTACTCATATTCATTAATATTCCTACCAAAAATTAAATATCTTTTTTATTTGATAAGCTTGTCAATTTCTTCATTATTGCATGTCGATTTACGTTACGGTTTTAGAAAAATGTGCAATAAACTTGACTTTGTTGAGTTTTAGAACAAAATATAAATAAAAACTGAGAAATTACCTAGAAATAAATAAATATTAACTGGTTTATGCTACTACTATTATATATTTAAATTCACGCCAATGCAGTTTTAGTAATTTAAACACGTCTTATTATTATATGAACTCATAGAATCGTAAGAGAAATCTCCGCAAATACTTTTTCTTTAATTAACTTCAATTTGTACAAGCGACATCAACATTTGTAACTAGTATATGAATAAAGTCGTATAAGTATGTGTAACTATGAAGCTGCAGAGAATAATAAAATCTGTATAGATAATTAGCGCTTCTTAGAATCTTAGTGAATTCGTAATTTTGTATTACTGCTTAGTATTAAAGCATCACGCTCTTCTTAATTTTCTCTACTACGTGCAGAAAATTTCTATTTTACCAACAGATGCACGACAAATACAGGAAAACAATTTATGTTTGTACTTTGCATCAACAAATTTTATCGAAATATTTTATCGTTATTTTTAATTTCTTAATCAATTTTTTTCTCATTTAACTACTACCAGACGATTGGCAAAAGATTAGCACATCAAGAATCTTCTACTGAGGGACTAAAAATCGAGTATACATGATACAGATTCGCGGGCTCCCATTGATCGGACATGTTTATACTTTATGTATTTGTTTGAAGGACCTACCGTTAGATGCACTGCATGCTACTAGCAAGCTGCAATCCGCAACTATTCCTACTGTTGCTTAATACTTACAACAAGTATACAGGGTTTTTCACGTAATCCGTTTATTAAGTTTTTAAACTTAAAGCACCACTAGAGATTTGAAAATGCAGCAAATAAACTAATAGCCGACGCTCTTTATAATTAAAATATTTGTAATCCTTACGTATACCGGAAGTCGACATCAACTTATTTTAAATGAAATGCTACATTTTTATAACAGTTTTAGATTCAGCGAACCTTTTTAAGTCTCTAACTCTATCTGAAAAATTAGTAGTATTTTTCCGAAATTTTTGAAAATCGCATTTCTACGCTTAATTAATAACAGTTAGTCAGCTAAGTTTGAAACTGCCGTTGCCATATTGGAAGATCAGCTATCTCGTACCTATCTCTAACTAGAATTGTACCGTTAGTGTCTTAAATTTGTACAAGTTGTTGAAAATTTACCGTCCAATGTATCGTAAAACTTCGAACACGTTTAAGTATTTTTTTTTTCAAATGGAACATCCTGTATATTAAAATAATTCGAAGTGGTCTGTATTCTGTCGAAACTGCCAAACGCGGATCGCGATTTCGATCTTTTTGGATCTCATCAGCGCGTCGCAGGCAGCTCCGACAGAACACAGACCAACTTTTACCTGCTGTCTTAACAGTGCGTTTTAGAAAATACTACAAATGGCGCAGTAAACGCCATCTGTAGCACGATGCTACATTTTAGGATTACGTATGCTCCAATAAGGTACACTCGTGTGGATATCTACTTGCTGAAAACAATTGCCGGCGTAGTTTCGACAGAATACAGACCATTTCGAATTATTTTATTCGATTAAGCTAACGTGCCTATCACGTTGAGGTTGGCTACGCCGGGATTCGTTTTCAGCAAGTAGATATCCACACAACTGGACCTTGTTGGAGCATACGTAATCCTAGAATGTAGCATCGTGCTACAGATGGCGTTTACTACGCCATTTGTAGTATTTTCTAAAATATCCTGTATAGTATTTCATTAGGGAACGTAGAATCAGCTGATACAAAGATTCCCTATAGCAATCGGTAATAGTTGTTGTTATAAGAAATTTTTAAAAAAGGCCTACATTATTACATTTTTAAATGCTGTCAGATGTTTTATATTCGTCCCGACAGCCTTGATAATATATTTAAAATTTTCTTCTTTTCAACTAAAGATATTCAAATCTGCCTTCGATGAGTAAAACAAAATTCAGGCGAGTAGAAACGTAATATAATGAAAATAATTCAGCATACAACTAAATAAAAGCTATAAACTATAAATGTTCAAAGTGTCCTCCATTCCTGTTTAAACACTTCTTCGATGCTCTTCGTCCTCAATTGAATTACCCTTGTCTCAAGTTCTATAGGGGTATTATTTAGTAGATACTATTATTAAATTAGTATTTTCATAAATATTTCAAATTAATAACATTTCAAGTTTAGTTAGATTTAGCGTTAATATGATTTACTTATTATTGATTTTACTTGAAACTATAATTCAGGTAGTTTAAATCTAGCACATTTTACATTTTTATTAGCATATTCTATGCAAATCCTTTTCGTCTTTGTTTGACCAAGTTTTATTACACTTTCGGAAATATTTATTGTTGTGCATACACACATTGGCCAGAGGAATTCAGATAATTCGTGATGCTGCAATTGGTTTTTTTCTGATCATTTGTAGATGGCTCATTGTAAGCCCTTTGTTGCATTCTTAGAACTTGCTGCTTGTTGATAGTTGCTCTCGACACCATCTCGTCTATGACGACATAAAGAAAATTCTTAATTTTTTTCACCACCATTGTTGTTCATCTAGTTTGTAACATCTTACAAGGCGCTTAGTGCACAACAATGTTTGCCGACTATGATGAAGCATTTAAAAACGTAAAGGGAATCCTTACATCAATCGAAGCCGAATGAATCGAATTCTACGTTTACCAATGAGATAATATACAGGGTGTTTCATATGAAAAAAAACAGCTTAAACTTGTTGAAATTTTATAAGTTGGACGCTACATTTTCAACACCCTGTATGCATTTAAGATGCTAAGAGCAAAATGCCAGGTGGAAATAAATACGCAATAGCTGATTACCCAATACGATTACAAGAGTTTCGAAATTAGCTAAATAATTTGCTACTTGTATGGGAATGCAATTTTGAAAAATTTTCATAAAAGTCGATATATCTCGAAAACTACTAATTTTTCAGAAAGAGTTGTATAATCAAGGTTGATCTAAAAAAGTTATCTGAATCTAAAAATGTCATAAAAAATATAGTATAACGATGTCAAATATTTCAATTAGGAAGAGTGCAAGCTTTAAGGTTATTTGACGCATTTTCAAATCTNAAAGTAGGTCATATCATACCGCGTGAACAACAGCGGGCTAACTGATTATAAAGAAATGTATAAAAAACAAACAGAAGCGTTACTTCATTACAATTCTTTTTTGAAATTGTTCCAACATTATTGGAAATGCTTAAAAAAATTTGAAACCCGCAAATTGAAACCGACAATTGTTGGTGAATATATTTGGAATATATTTTATTACAAGTTATTTTTATAATCAACAACTTAACTATCTCCTTAGAGATAGACTTAGATTGACAGGCGAAGCCTGCTTACAAATCTTATTAGAGAAAATAGTGCGCATTTGATCATTGGAAATGTAGTTCCAACACGACCTCTAAAATCGCACATTCTTCTCGCATACAATTACAACTATTGTACATATCCAAAACCTAAACCGTCGCGACACTTTTCGTGTCCTACTCTTGGTAATGGTTTTGTTAACACGTCCGCAATCATCTCACCTATCGATACATGCTTAATTACAATATGACCATTCTCAACAGATTCGCGAACAAAATGGTATTTTATATTAATATGCTTGGTTCGAGCGTGGAAAACATGATCATTCACTAGACACTGAGCTCCGCGATTATCCACATACAGTGTTACATTCGTTCACTCACCAAGCCCTAATTCATTCATCAGACTACGCAAATATAATGCTTCTTTTGTTGCTTCCGCGAGACTCACATACTCAGCTTCTGTCGAGGACAGCGCAACGGTACGTTGCTTCTGGGTTTTCGATGCTACCGCAGAACCACCAAACAAAAATACATATCCTAAATAGGATTTTCAATCAAGCATACAACCTCCCCAGTCGGCATCAGAATATCCAACTAATGACTCATCATTTCGAGTGTATACAAGTCCAATGTCAATAGTTCCCGCTAAGTACCTCAACACTCTTTTCGCAGCAAGCCAATGACATTTGCGCGGTTTTTCTACAAATTGTGCTAGTTTCGATACAGTATTCGCAATATCTGGGCGCGTCGCTACTGATAAGTACATAAGCGCACCAATTAACCTACGATACGGATAATTTTCTTGCGAATCACTTTCATTCATATCCTCAAAACGCAAATTCACCTCGGAAGGTGTTGCTACAGGATTACAATCACTCATACCGTGTTTTTCTTCTTAATAATGTCCCACGTATCATTTTTAACCAACAATGTGATTTCGCTCTCTATCGCGTCTAACCACTCGTTTGAAACATTACTTTTCAGGGCTTCTATAACACTAATTTCCGCAATCCCTGCGAATACTTCATCTTCGATTTTGCCTTCAATGTTAATTTCATCATCAGCATCTTCTTTTTGCGTAGCCGCTGTTCGCATACGAAACAGTTTGCGCGGACGCCCTCTTTTTCCTGTGCGTTGCAACGTAGGTCTTCCTGGGGCTCGTACATCGCACTCGTTGCGCGTATTCGTGCTTGTCGTTGATGCAGGAGATTTTTCCCTTCTTCCTTCAGTGGATCTTACAGGATGTGGCGAGAGTTCTACAGTTTTTCTTTCGGCATTTATTTCTGGATCACTTCCTGTATTAATCCAATCATCAAATACAGCAGCGTCGCGATTTTCACTCACAATGTCTTCGTGAAATTTCACATCGTGAATCTCAATCAATTTTCGAGTATTTGGGATCCATACGCGATATCCTTTCCTTTCTCTTGGATATCCCACATATATTCCTTCTACTGATCGTGGTTCAAACTTATCTTTTCTCGGTTTTTTATCCAAAAATGCCACTTTCGAACCGAACTTTTTGAAGTAATTCACATTTGTCTTTTTCTTAGTCCACTTTTCATAGTGTATAGCACCGTTCAAACTGCTCGTTGGACACCGATTTCTTATGTGGCAAGCAGTGGCAACTGCTTCAGACCAAAACATCGCACTAAAATTTGACTGCAACAACAAACATTGCGCCATATCAAGCAAGGTACGATTCATTCTCTCACTCACTCCGTTTTGTTGAGCAGTGTGAGGTACAGTCAATCGTCTTCTTATTCCATTTGCTCTCAGATATGCGTCAAACTCTTGATTACAGTATTAGCGACCGTTATCCGACTGTAAACGTTTTATTTTCTTGCCGGTCTGTCTTTCAACGAGTTGTTGATTCATTTTGAACGCCTCGAAGACACCACACTTACGCCTGAGGAAGTAGACTTCACACCACCTCGTACAGTCGTCAATAAATACAACAAAATATTTTGCTTGCCCTGTCGATTCAGTCTTAAACGGGTCAACAACGTCCGAATGCACGATGCCGAGTATTTCTTTGCACGGCTTGTGTCCCTTTGGAAATAGTAACGCGGCCATTTTCCCCTTTTGGCACACTTCACAACGCGATAATTGTGTCGCATCTTTCATATTTACATTTGGTATGAATCTGTGGCGTACAAGTTTTGCAATGTCTTTACCATTCAAGTGTCCTAGTCTTTGATGCCACAATAACAACTTCGAATTAACTTGCTGAACAGACAATGCTTCAGTACATTCAACATCTTCGCGTAAATAAAATAGATCACCTTTCCTTTTAGCAATCATAACAACCTTTTCTTACGAAGTCCGTCCTTAGATCGGGCACATACAGTGTGTCGCGTAACTCAATCAACTTTTGATCTTGAGTACTCTTTACCAATACACGCACGTTGCCTCTTCGTCGCACCTTAGTCGTTGCTCCACTCGCGAGATTTAACTTAATATCAGGAACTGTTTTCATGGGCTCAAATAACGCTCTATCGCCGCATACATGTCCGCTATCAATAATCCAACTTTTGTTGATTGTTTTTGTCGCGGTCTCGTTCGCACTCGTATGCATCGTCAATACTGTTTGCCGAATGTTTTGATTTGCTGCTATTCTGACTTGTACACGCGTTAGCCTTATGCCCCTTTCTTCCGCACTTAAAGCACTTAAAAATAGGTTCCTTTCTGCGTCTTTGACTACCTTTGCTCCGTCCAGCTGTCATCGCAATGACATCACTTCCCGTTTCTTCCTTCTTTGACTCGTTGTGTTCGAGGATTTTGACTTTCAGCTCTTCCGGAGACGGTAGAATATCACGCGTCTCTATCGCTGTACGAAATCCTTCATATGAAGCTGGGAGACTGTATAGCAACACGATTGTTTGTAGATTATTGCTAATATTCTCGCCCATACTCTTCAACTTATCAACTGTGTCGAAGAAATCATTCAAGTGATCTCGGACGTCATCGCCTTCACCTAATTTCCTCAAAGGCAACTGCTTGAGTAATGCGGGTCCTGTCGATGCATGAATGCTCTTCAGCTTCAGCCATACATCCCTCGATATCTCGCAATTCTTGATGTCTTTCAACAAACGCGGTTGAACGGACAAAATTACTTCTGTCTTCGCCATGTTGACTTTTTCCTTCCAGGATTGCATCGCTTCCGTTGGCGCGGCACCCATTCCACGTTCCGGTTTAATCAGCGATCCATCTACGTATCTCCACAAGCCATTTCTTTTTAACCAAGTTTGCATCTGTATTATCCACGTATCATAATTGCCTCTGCATAATAATTCTATACGCGACGTTGACGATACTGGCACATTCGACACCATCTTTTCTAGTATTTTTTCGCGACACAAGTTCACGCGAAAACCGTAACTTCTATTTTCTATTTTTATTAATTATGTGTATAGGCATACACTTGGGCCCATAACCTGTTGGTGAATATATTTGGAATATATTTTATTAGAAGTTATTTTTATAATCAACAACTTAACTATCTCTTTAGAGATAGACTTAGATTGACAGGCGAAGCCTGCTTACAAATTTTATTAGAGAAAATAGTGCGCATTTGATCATTGGAAATGTAGTTCCAGCACTTTTAATGCACTGGTTACGCGAAAACACTGTATACTTACTATATTATAGACAGCGGCGTTGTTACGTTGTCAGATTCAGTGACGTAGCTTGAATTTCCACCATCTGGGGCGAAGCCTAAATTTGCTGCCCTTTCCATTTTCTTTTATTTACTTTTTCCGGTCTTTTGTTTAAATAGAAAAACAAATATTATAAATTTTTCTTCAGGTCGTGTTGTTATTATTACTCATATTTCATCTCTAAATTATATAGCAATGCTATTGTGACATCCAAATTGCAAAATACGTTGAAAACTACAATTCTAATTTTTAGATCCAATACAAAAATATCTCTATGACTACGATGTAATATATAGGCGAAATCTATAGTTCACCAGATGATTCCTGTTTCTGCTTCTGGGATTATTTCGATTTCAGCTGTTATAATCGTAGGTATTCTACGACGTACAGCTGAACCAAGAGGTGAGCCCTGATTTCAAGAACCGCATTCGGCAAGAATGGTTGGGATAAATATCGAAATGTACAAAGGGTTGGTCATTGAAAAAAAAAAAACTTTTGGGTGTTTCATTCCCACCAGCCAGTAATGCTGGTGGGCGGGCAGTCCCTCCGGACTATGCCGGAAGGTAGGGCGGAAGGCCCTCTTCAGCCTGCTTTCAGGAATCGTGGGAATGGGTGGGTGGTGGTTCGGGTGAGAAAGATGAGACGGACGAAATGAAGACAGAAGAGAATGAAAGATTATCTGTGGAATATTACTGCCTCAGCATTTGCCTAAGTGATCCAAGGAAACCACAGAAAAACTTGGACCAAGGCAGACGGACCCGGAATCGAACCGGCGTCCTCCCGAATGCTAAGCAATGGTCTAGACCTCTAGGCCATGCCGCTGGGTTGGTCATTGATAGCACACTACCTATATGTAATTTTTCCAATACGAAAGTTTCCCTACATACAGCAGCTCGAGTTCTATTCATTTTTTCTATTTTGAAGTGAAACTTTTTTATCGACAGTAGGAAGGAAATTTACGGGGGTATAAAACTGAAAAGTGGAACGTCACGTTGAGTCACAGCATCACGCGCCACGTGTGACCCTTGCTGGATATGTCCAAAAGGAGTTATCTTAACAGGTTTCAGAAGCTAACTTGTTAGCAACCGATAATCCGAAAATTGCCATTTCGACAAATTGTTAATAGATCGCGCCTACGCTGTACTGTATATGTATTGCATATGTGTTTGTGTTTGTTTCAATTTGTAATTGTTGTCAGCAGTTTTTTTAACAAAACTAAACCAATATTCCGCATTCATCCACTTGAAATAAATTTGTATTTTTCTGGTGTTTAGTTAATGCAATAATTTAAGCCAATTTTTTTTAAATGATACTATAATGTACAATCTAAAGAAGTTTCACTTCTTGCGCGTGCACACTAATACACGCTCGCCCCTTTCTTTTTTCGCTTGAAGCCACCGAAAAGCTCGCTGTAAATATTATAATAAAGACGAAGAGCTTCCCCAATATCTATTTAATATGTAGTAACTACCTTCATCATGCCTTACATATTAGAAAAGCATATATCAAATAATATCTCTAACTGCATAAGGAGCGCTTATGACTCAGATGATCAGATGACGGTAAGTTATCGTTTAGTACCCATTCCTGATTACTCGCGCATGTAGCTGTAGTTCCAAAGTATCAATATGTAATTATCCAATCCCACAGTCATTGTTACTCGATTGGTTGCCTGTAGGTTGATGAAGTAAAGTTTAGTTAAACTGATGCTATTCTGATTCGGGCCTTAAAGGCCGTAGTGTGTTGGAGTTGCTTCCTAACGTTTCACCAGAAGACCCGAACTAGAACAGCATCAGTTCACCCACTGACCGCGAAAAAGCCTTTACCAATTTAAATTTTAGTTAATGATATTTCGGATTCGGATTTCTAGAATAATCGTTCACGAGCACAGAGTGACTCATTTTGTTAAAGGCGACTCTAACCTGCACTATCCTCTGCTTTATATCTCTATTGCTTCGTCCATCCTGAGTTAGCTGATTCCTAGGTACCGGAAATCAGCTATTTTTTTTAACTTTTCGTGTCCTATCTTCATATTCACTCTTTTTCGACATTTTTTCCCTTGCATATCAATATTTTTGTTTTACTTTTATTTATTTTCATACGATACTGGCAGTGACTGTACGAATAACAAACTACGTCATAATGCTTTATGACCACAGCTACCAAACGCGAGCTTCCTATCGTCGTTATATCATCCGTATTGCTGTTGTTCTTTATAGCTTAGTGGTAAAGTACTGTTGCGTAAAAGTGACTATGGCAATAATTTTTCCTTATTAATTTGATGTTATCTCTAGTGGGTAAAATTAATTCAAAGATTAATTAACTAATAACTTCAATTGACGCATCAAAATTCAATGTATCTGAAGGTATCTTCTTGTAACATGGGCGAAAATAAACACTATTTACTCTTATGAAAAGTCAATACTCCCCTTGGTTTTTGAAATACTGAATATAAATGGAAAAAGCCGTAACCTTATGCTTCTAAACATATCCGTCAAAGATAAAAAGACTGCGACTTCGATTAGATTTTAGTGGATTTACCAGCACTTGCGGGAATTTTCATGTTCGGATTCGTGCTCAGCACACCAAAGCAATTTGAAGCTAAGTAATCCGTCTACAGAAATGTCGTCGCTTTCTCAGTTCTGTTAGTTTACACCTATTACTAAATAAAATCCGGCAAAAAGCCTTCACAATGGCTTAAGTGTTCTGCATATTGTTTACAAAATATAGTAAGTATATATGTACCTATACAATTAATAACTTATTTGCAATTATTACCTCGTATATCGTCAACGCAAATGCGCAAATCTTCTCGAAACACCGGCAGATGCTTGTGACATTGGCACTCGCAAAAATTTTCCAGGGAATTTTCATTTTTCATGTCCAATGTAGAAGCTGTACCGCTACTAATTCCCACGCAGGTGTCCTTATTGCATTCCGTTCCTAAAACAATTTAAAAAATGACAGAAATCCTAGATAATTACAGAAGTTACGTCAGTTTCAGTAAGAAAATTATAGATGGTAGAGATAAGAGGAACTAATTCAAATGGGGGAAAAATTAAAAAAGTGTCCAGCTATAAGCAGTAAATAATAGTATAGTTCAAAAACCATTTAAAATGGCGCTAGCGTAGGCAAAAGGCTATGAGCAGTTGTTGACGGATTGAAGTATGTAGAAAATTTATACTAGATATTTTTAGTGATTAGAGTAGTTAGTGACAGTCCAGTATACCAAACTTCAACTATTTACGTAGTTCAAAGTAATTTTGTCCTTGTTTGTTTTTCTATCCTATTTTAATAACTTTTGGTTACTTCTACCCTCTATAAAGAAAATATTAAAAATTGCTTAGCTGCCTGAAACTTATCCAGCTAATATTATACTGATTATTTTTACAATGTTGTCACACTTGAAGATAACTTTTCGAAAAGTGATGCGCACTGAAAGTAGCATATTAAGAATCAAAAACGAATTTTACATTTTATTTTAAATTCAATCCATTATTTTTAAGCGGCTGAATAGCTAACGTAGAAAATCGAGATATTTGCTACTCTTTTTACTTTGCTTTCAACAATCGTTACGAAAATCTATGTAATGACAGATTTAATACTATTATTATTAACTGTATGTAGTATTCCAAAATTATAGGATAGGATATTTCTGAAAGTAGCAAGCTTGTAGTCATTATAAAAGGTCTACTTTTATTCAAAAATTCAAGAAATTAGATATACTCAATATCAGTGCTTATTTAAAAATACAAAACAAGTTGATGTGGTTGGTATTTTACCACAGAAATGAGAAACCGTCTCTTATCTAAATTCGTAGACGAAGCAATTCATTTAGCAAATTCGGGAATTTAATACTGCTGAAAAATTTATTGTTTTAAAATTTAAATTATTATTTATTATGCTCCCCCAAAATATTTTATTTGAAGTGTGACAGACACCGTTTTAATACATGGACCACTAGCACATACCAGCATTAATCTAGTATTTGCTTTATATTTCTTTGCTCATGTACTATTTATTTATTAGATTAAAGTAAAAGTTGTTATGATAATAATGTGACAGGATACGTATTTACGGGTTTGAACCCTTTCGCCGCTGTAAGGACGAAATCGTCGATTGTGCGGTTGTGCCTATGGTATACGCTCCTAGGTGGCAATCACATTGTATGTGAGTATCTTCTGTTTGTTTAGTTAAAATTTATATAGTTGATCGCACATTAAAACAACAAGGACTTGTTTCTTAAAGAGAAACCAGACTAAGACAATTCCCTGAAAGAGGGCAGCAGCTGTTTCAGTACTCAGAGTGGCAGAGATCACGAGGACCAGTATGGCAATCTGATGCACAATACTGCGATGTGGAAGGCAACGGAGCAAAGCACCACATTATGATATCCCAAGAAAAACAAACCGAAATGAAGTGATGGTGTACTCTGGGGTAAAGCACTCCGGACGTAAACTCCATTCGGAAGTCGGGGCGGGGACTACCTCGGGGCATGTCATCAATAAGTGCAATAGGGGTAGGTGCAATATCTTAGGAGTCGGAGCGTGGAATGTTAGGACAATGAGGCAAATAGGGAAATTAGAAAATGTAAAAGTAGAGATGGATAGATTAGTAGAGTAGGTATTAGTGAAGTACGTTGGCCCGAAGCAGGAGACTTCTGGAGTAGAGACTTTAGAGTAATACATACAGGATCGGTGGAAGGTAATTCGGGGGTAGGAATTGTAATGTGTAGGAAAGTAGGACAGAGTGTAGAGTTATTTACAAAAAAGCGATAGGATAGTCATGGTTAAATTAAACTCGAAGCCGGTAAAAACGATATTAGTGCAGGTCTACTATGCCTACATCATCTTACAGTGATGAAAACGTCGAAGCGGCTTATGCAGATATAGAAGAACGTGTTAAGTTTAGTGTAAGGGCAGGAAATCCTAATAGTTGTAGGAGACTTCAACGCAGTAATAGGTGAAGGTAAAATGGGTGCAATAGCAGGTTCCTTTGGATTAGGTAATAGAAGTGATAGGAGAGATAGATGTTGCGATAAACATAACTTAACCGTCGCGAATACTTTATTTAACCATCGCGTTAGGAAGC
This sequence comes from Agrilus planipennis, assembly GCF_000699045.2. Lineage (NCBI taxonomy): Eukaryota > Metazoa > Arthropoda > Insecta > Coleoptera > Buprestidae > Agrilus > Agrilus planipennis. Next base: position 83,937 of record NW_020438986.1, on the reverse strand, counting down.
GCTATACGTGGAAGATGCCAGGTGATTTAGGGAGATATCAGGTAGATTACATATTTGTAGTATTTGAATTATTATAATATGTACAGTTGCTTGTCCAGGTGCGATACCAGTTAGGTGTTGGTAGATCGATAATTTATTTTTACTTTCGCGTGCATGTTGGGGTACGTGAGAGACCACTAGAGTGGAGAGAGTAAATGACGATCAAGGTATTAAGACGTTGCTGTAAGACGGTACATTTTATTTAGACGGAGCATTTTTGCCAAATCAAAGACGAAAGACGTATTTTTGGCTATTAATTAAGACGTGTACATTTGAAGATGCGATACATTGTAAATAAGTTGTTCCTGATATTTAGTTCTGTTATTCGTTTTGATGTTTGATGTTCGTTGTTCTTTTTCTTCATTATTAATATTATTATATATTTATCAAATCACCCGGAGACTTATTAAACAACCCCTAGACACGAGAAAAAGCCTACATTTTCGGAGCCTTGTCCGGGATTTGAAGAAAATTGAAGAGGAACATGATGATGACCAGACTACCCACCATTTTGTGACCAGACTACCATTTTATCACGTATGATGTCATGATTGTACCATTGTGCTTTCTTATTAAAGTGAGATGTTACTTTCTGATGACATGAAGGTAGGATGCATGTTTATTAATGGAATTTAAGAAGCAGACGACCAAATTTGTCAAGTTTATTTCAAGTCTGACTATAGTGAATATTGTTTGGACTAGTTTTTCAGAAATAAGGTAATTTTTTCTATTGATGTTTATATAAAATTAACTGTGTTGAACTTACATGATTAATTATCAGTGACATTATTATCAGTGCACCCATTTAATAACGCTTTAAGTGATTTTAGTAGAATATTATAGAATATTCCTTAAACGTTACAGATTATTTGATCATTTTATTTTTCGTTCTTTTATTTGATTTTATCTTATTTAGTTATTAGAGTAAGATAACATTCCTTGTAAAAGCTTGATGTACTAATACCATATTAGTTTGTAAGTTGAGTTGTGTATAAATTTATTGTACCGCCCAAAATATGTCTTCGCTAAGTGATTTCGAGAAAAGCAATTATAACGTATCTCACAGTCATTTAAAGGCAGTTAAGGCCTTACATTTAGTAACATATGGGCAGGCAGTTCCACCACGTATGACTCGCAAGCAGTTATGTGAATTTTCCGGATTTCAATTGAGTATAAATTCGAGAGAGTATAAGGATAAATTGGAATATATTAAAACGAACATAAATGTTCCTGATTTGGTTTCTATATGTCACATATTGATTTAAATTACCAAGGATCTCCTGATAGTTTAGCGAATCGTATTTGTTCCTTTTTAAACAATTTACAAATAGACGAAATGGACGATACCGATAAAGAGCAACAAGAAGAGGAGGAGGATGACGAGGAAAAGGGAGATGACGGCCCAGACGAATCTGACGAGGAAAGAGAAAAATTACTAAAACATAATAGAAAGAGAATCGATTCTTTTGCACTTACGTTTAAAGAAATAGAGGATAGTATCAGACCCTTCGATGGTAAATCTGATTACCCTATTGGCAAATAGATACAAGATTTCGAGGAAATCGCAGAAGTGACACAATGGAATGACCTTCAAAAATTAATTTTTGCGAAGAAATCGTTGAAAGGATTAGCCAAGCTATTCATACAATCTGAAAAAGGGATTAAATCATGGTCCGTGTTAAAGAAGAAATTAATTTCACAATTCGAAGTAAAAATAAGTAGTACACAAGTTCACAGATTACTTATGTCGCGAATAAAGAGTCGTTACAGGAATATGTTCTAATTATGCGTGAAATAGGTAGCCGAGCAAATATTGAAGATGATGTTATACGAGGGTGGATTGATAAGTTTCCGGCCTAACCAAGAGATGACGCCACTAGGCCTACCTTGAGGTGACATTCTATAGTACCATCCTTGGATAGCTTGTAGCTATAGTTTCAGCCCGATCTCCTTGCTAGTGTAGGTTTGACAGCACG